>NC_085988.1:44261040-44565040 GCF_030014385.1 Trichomycterus rosablanca | reverse complement strand
CATATCTTTGACATTGTGAACCAAAACAAATTTTTTCTGTATCAGTTTCTTCCAGTACTTAGAGATTTGATAGTAATCAAATTAAAAATAGAAAAAAAATAGGACATTTCTAGTGTAATGACACAACAATAACTCACAACTAACAACTGATTGCCTTCATACTTCACCTAACAGAACTCTTTTAACAGATTCCAGAATTTTCTTCCCTTGTATGGAACCCCAAACCAGCTTAACATTTTTAATGTCTAAGTAAAACATATTCACATAAAATTGCCAGATAAATTCCTAAACAAATTACAAATACTTAATTTGGCATTGTTGTGGGCACTTTAGCATTAGGTATATGAATGTCCCCACATGTGGTGTTGGTGTAGATGGCGAGATTAAAATGATCTCCAGGCTTATTGAGCAGATTGTGTCTAAATCCTATGATTGAATGAACAGTACCACTGAGACAGATTACCTCTATGTGGTACATCTTTGGTGGGCACTGGGTTTGTCAGCATGCTTGCAAGTTAAGCTATGAAAGTTCTGATCAGCCAGGTTTGTTCTCAACTCATATCAATAATATATATATTTTTTATTAAAATTCCATAAATTGCTAGTGCAAGCTAAACTTCAAGTTAGTTTTATAATTGATGATTGTAGTAGATTTGTTGTATTTTACTGCTTGTCATCCCACTGTACAGCCTGTGTAATGAGGTGAGTCTGTAATGAGATGAGTGGGCACCGATGAGCTCACAGTAACACAGCGCTTTTCTATAGCAGCCAAGAGCCTCTTCAGCATAAAGGGCCAGAAGCTGCATAATTCCAGCCTGTCCTGCCTTTAATTAACACTGAGCTCCTTTTGTGTAAAGAGAGAAAGGGGTGGGGGTGGAGAAATAAGCCTGAGCTAATACATTTACTGTCATATCCTGGGTTTATAACTCAAGTGCTACATTTGTACATGATTCATATCCTCATTCGTCAACCTTTCTCGTTGTCACATTTTGTATTCAGATAATTTTGTTTTGAATAGAAGTAATAATTAATGTTTCCACTTCAACATAACACACACCATCGGCTCAGAGAAGCCAGAATTTCTGGTATTTAGTATTGTTTTATTACTATTATAAAAAAAAACACTGTTAAATGTACAGTGATTTAGGACCAGTTGGATCAGTGTAAGAATCCCATAGAAAGTAACTCCAAGCTCAATGGAATTATGTGGCATGATGTGCTGACAAAGACTTTCTATTCATTACTACATGTTGTACCGGCACATTTGTTACCTAATTATCAGTATCTAGTGGGTCATACAGGTCAGACCATACCATTAAGTGTTAATTACTGTGACCTATAACAAGCACACATCTATAATTATGTAACGATTGTAAATCAGCATTTTTAAAATTCATTTTATTCATTATTACATTTTACAACCAAATAAATCATCTAAAACACACCTTTCAAAGTACTGTCATTATTCAATCTTAAATAATTGTATGTGTTTCATTTGTTTCATTTGCAGTTACACAGGTGAAACAAAAACAAAAAAGAAAACTAGCAATCGCTGAGTTGGAGCCCCTACCAAGTTTCAAAGTGAAATAGCAAGACAATGAATTACCTTAATTGTACCTTAATTGCAGGAGCATCAGTTATAAAAAATAAACAGCAGCATATGTCAATAAGTCAAAGATCAGTGATAAAGACAGATTGACATTTTACAGGATAGTTATTAATATATATATTTTTTTTCTATGCATTTTCTCCCCTTTTTTATCACGTCCAATTGCCCAATTGCATCATGCTCCCTCTCCACCAATTCCGATCCCTGCTCTGATTGAGGAGAACAAAGCTTACCCACGTTCCCTCCGACATGTGGGCAGCATGCCGTATGCATCTTATCACACTTTGACAAGTGCAGTGCAGCTCAGCGTTGTGTACGGAGAGACACACCCTGAGAGCACTCTTTTCTCATCTCTGTGCAGGCGCCATCAATCAGCCACCAGAGGACATAATTGCACCAGTCATGAGAGAGAGAGACCCTATCCGGCTTAGTCCCGCCCATATCTGAACAGCAGGCCAATCGTTGTTTGTGTGGCCTCTCATCCTTAGCCGGCAGGCAGAGCTGAGATTCGATACAATGTATTCGAGATCCCAGCTCTCGTTCCAGCATGTGTTTTTACCGCTGCGCCACCTGAGCGGCCATCTTTTGTTGATGTTTGTTTAATTTTTTTTTACATTTCTACAATATTTATATTCATTTCCCTTAATGCCTTAATGCCCCCCGACACACCAAACCTTGTCATTAGGAACACACAGGGCAGAATATGTAGTCACAGATGTGGCCTGGTGTTTATCAGGTCTGTCACTGTAGTACATCCCATTTCTCTTCAGTGCTTTGATCCTCTGTGCTTTCCATTCCAGGCCTCACAGCAATGTGTGTTAACGTCAGTTTGTTTGCCTTCCGCCAGGTGAGTTTATGCATCACCACCCACAGTCCACACACTTTAAGCATACAAACCTGTAAAAGTCTGTCCTCACCATATAACACACAGTTATTTTATAAAGCGTTGGGACAGTACGTTCATACAAATAAAAATGCAGTGTTCCTTACATGTACTTTGACTTTCATTTTATTGCACATATTTCACATTTTGTCTGGTCAACTTTATTTCATTTGTTAATATACATTAAGTCCTGCATTTTAGGCCTGCAACTATTACAAAAGAAGTTGGGATGGGGGTAAATTAGAGCTAGTAATGAGGGGAAAAATTAAATAATGATGTAATTTCAAACAGATGATGTCACCAGGTGATTGTAATTATGATTTGGAGCAAAAGCAATATACAAAATGGCTTTGAAGAGCAAAGATGGACAGAGGATCTCCAGTCTGTCAACAAATGCATAAGAAAATTGTTGAAATGTTTAAGTCCCAAAGAAAAGATTGTAAGGGAATTTGCATATATTTATTTAACAATCCTTTGTCAAGCACTACAGTAAAGGGGTACATTCACAAATGTCTTATGTTAACCATGTCCAGAAGAGGTGTCAATTTTTTGGGGCTCAGAGGCATTTGGGATAGACCATCACACAGTGGAAATGTACACTGTGGTCTGAAGAAGAATCAGTATTGAAAGAAATGGATGCTGTGTTCTTTGGACCAAAGACAAAATGGACCATACAGACTGTTATCAGCAATAAGTCCAAAAGCCAGGGTCTGTCATGGTATGGAGCTATGGTAATTTACACTTCTGTGATGGCAGCATTAATGCAGAAAAGTACATTGAGATCTTAGAGCTGCCTTCAAGACGTCATCTTTTCCATTTGACATCTTTTGACATTATGCATTTTTCAACAAGACAATGCAAAACAAGAAGAAACATTGTTTTAACTGACCACAGCCCATGTTTCTACTATTTTTTGGTCCATCTAAAATGAGCCCAGAGAACTCAGAACTGCATTTCTGCATGATGTTTGGCTTTTTCTTTGTGTAATAAGGTTTCAGGTTACATTTCTTGATGCATTAGTATCCTGTGTTAAGTGACAATGTTTTTTAAAGTACTCCCAAGCCCATGTATCTATATTTACCGGAGTAGCATAATAGTTTTTCCTGGAATGCCACTGGTTTTCAGCGCTGCCCAATGCAGATTGAGATTTCTCCGGATTTCCTGAATTTATCATAATATTATGTATGGTAGATGATATAAGACCTAAATTATTTGCAAAACTATATTGCAATAGTTCTTTTTAAACTGTTCATGTTTTACCTCATGTTTTTACCAATTGCCTTATCCTTGGCGGGTCGTGGTGGGTCCAGTTTCCCCGGAATCACTGGGCGCAATGCAGTGACACATCCTGCTCAGGACGCCAAGACATAGCTCTTCCAAGACATAACCAACCACATCTGTACTTAGACATGAAAGAGGTATAGTTGACATAATTCAGTCTGATTACACTGAACAGCAGGAGCAGCATCAGGACACACAAGGCAAAACTGAAGTACATGTGCATCAGCTTATGAGTGCATTTAAGTATGAAACAATTTTGAGATGAAATAATATCAGTGAATTTAATACAATATATTCAATATAAAATATTCCCATTCCGTCAGTCAAAAGGAACATGATAAATCACTAATAAGAGACCCTAACCCATAATGTTTCTCTTTTCCAGTACCAGAAACTCTTTGCATTCCTCTTTGCATCTTTCTTTCTCTTGACCTGCTAATATGTCAAATTAGTTATACTATAAGGTCTTGTTAAAAAATTTTAAAGCATCCATGTGCCGTTATAAATGAAGACCTAAGAATATGTCATCACCATCAGTCATCATTTAATATCCTCTGATGCAAAGTCCCAGAGAAACACAATATTCTTACTTTTAAAGTCTAAAGACCTGTGGATTCAGAGGGGAACAGAGAAAGAAAGATCATCCTCTTTGAGCTTTTTCATTGTAATTTTATTTGTTGATAAGATCCTTCGTCTATGGGATGTGCCACTTTACCAAGCAACCTTGGGGAGATGCAGCCACCAAGCTTCAGCAAAGATGGACCTAATCCTCTTAGGCTATGCCCTTCTACCCTAGACATGCACCAAGTCTGAAAAATCACTGACCTACATGTTGAATAAAAGTGACAGGGCCAAAGGGTTACAGACTGTCTTATTTGAAACTGTGCTCTTTATACTACACTCTACCTGGTTTCAAAAATATATGTTACATTTTCTTCATTTTTCCTTTTAATATATGTATATACAGTATTATACCTGTATTATCTATAGGGTTTACACACCCTTATTGAGTTTACGAATTGAATTGAATCTTTGTGAATTAACAGTTAACAATTAACTTTGCACAAAATTTGTTTTTTATTTCACTCTTGTTTGAAAATAAATTGGAATTTTCTTCACTCAGCCCTTTCAAATGCAATCCAATGTTCTTTTTGTTTTGGGATCTGGGCTTTGCCCCTACCATTTAAGACTTGATTAACTTGGATGTGTAGGTAATTATCATGTTAGAATAAAATGTTAGCCTTTTATCTCTCTTCAGTGCTAAATAAATACCAGTGGATTCAAAATATTTTAATATATGAAGCTAGTCATTAATTCATCTTTTTTTAAATGATCGGCAGGAACTTGCTGAAGAGAAACAACCAAAAAACTTTATGCTGCCTCCACTTTGTTGTACAAATACACACTATGAATTGGGTACTTCAGTAATTTTGTTCTTAATCTACTATACTTAATACACAAGCATCACAGATTTTTAAACAAGCACAGTTGGGTGAGAAATATGCCAAAGAAATAACAACACATTGAATATAACATCAAATATAAAACTGGGACTCCTCTACTGCCAAATTAAATTAGTAAATTAAGACAATGGTCAACAACATACACCCAAATCCACACAAAATCAGTTAGATCAACAAAATCGAGTTGTTTTTTTTTACAATGGTCAGTTCTGTGATCTAAATACTATTGAAAAGAGTCCACAAGAGATGACCAGATGACCTTGGAGAGATTCTGTGAGAAGTACTTTGTTTTGTTAGTACACGGAGGCCACACCAAGTTTGTTTGTTTGTTTATTAGGATTTTAACGTCATGTTTTACACTTTGGTTACATTCATGACAGGAACAGTAGTTACTCATTACACAAGGTTCATCACTTCTCAAGGTTATATCAAACACAGTCATGGACAATTTTGTATCTCCAATTCACCTCACTTGCATGTCTTTGAACTGTGGGAGGAAACCGGAGCACCCGGAGTAAACCCACGCAGACACAGGGAGAACATGCAAACTCCACACAGAAAGGTCCCAGACCGACACCACCTGGGGATCGAACCCAGGACCTTCTTGCTGTGAGGCGACAGTGCTACCCACCCAGCCACCGTGCCGCCCCCACACCAAGTACTTAATACAGGTGTGCTGGTAATTGACATGTTTTGTTTAAAAATGGCCTCCATTCCAATTAATGTTTCTCTTATTTTAATGTAGGATAGACTACAAAGAAATGTTGACCCCTAGACTACCAATAATTCAGGAACTGACTGTATATGGCTATTGACCATAATGTTTCTGATGCTTTTTAAAACTTCGAATCATTCGTGACCATAGACAATAAAGAAATGGCGTTTTTGTTTGTTCTCACCTGTGGATGTGAGTCATCAGTGTGTTGGTGAGGAAACTCATTGAGTTTACATGATATTTTGTGTGTGTTGAGAAAATAAAAAAGCGTGTATGATTGAGCTAAACGAAGCCCATGACGTGATGTGCGCGGCTCTTTTTCCATTCGCTGTGCTGGGATCATCATCATCATCTTCCATCCTCTTTTGTTCTCTCCCTTCTCTAATAAGTACCAACCCAGCTCATTTCCCCATCACTGCAACCCTACAAAACCCAGAGAAAACGAGCTCTCAGTAGTGAATAAAAGCGGGTTTATTAGTGAGATCAGCATGTACTCGAGTAAAAGCGAGGGTCCACGCAGAGGAAGGTCATTTGACTCCATGAACATCGGCCTGTGTTTGGAAGAAAAGCAGCTTAATAATGAGGTGAGACATTTCTCGGTAACCTGGCCTGGAAGATATAATTCATGTTGACGCTTTGTAAAAGTATATATATTGACTTGAAGCTATGTAAAACGTGTTCCTGTCCATTTTGTAAGCTTCTTGTAAGGTAACAGTGTTTCGTACAGCTGATCAAGTTTTAAATGCATTGGAGTAAAACAATATCTTCTTCCTTCTGGAGAACACAGTGTTAGTCCAATTAAAATACAGTGGGACAGGTGAGCAGTTATTGATTAAGAGTGAACACAAAGAGGGTTAAACAATTTATTTTAAAAGATGACAAAGTCCATTCTGAATTTTGTAATAATTGAAGTGAAACTGTGTATACAGTGTACTACAGTGAAGCCGTCATATAGTGTTTTACAGCTGAGTTTTATTAAGATTTTAATATAAAATTTTTATTTTCAAAAATTTTAATGTTCCGAATTTTTGCTAAACAGTGATATTTTTGTTAGACTGACCTGGATGCAATTTTAAAAGTAAATGATGAATATTAGCCTAGGTGTTAATGAATAATTTAATTCTACGTATAATTATATTGTAATTAGTAAATAAAATAAAAAAGTGCCTATTGTCTATTGTCTAGACTGCACCATTTGTGAAACTTAGATATTGCATAGGCTAAAACAGACAGACAGACAGACAGACAGACAGATAGATAGATAGATCAGCTTTATAATAATTAATTGTAATTAGGTTTGGGTGTTTTTAATGAGTTGTTATCAGGGCATTTGGAATGAAATCTTTAAGCTGAGCCACTCGTGCGTTAAGAAGGTCAAGAACGAGACGTGCTGCGTCTGAGAAACAGGTGGATCAAGTTCTAGTAATATATTCATTTAATCAAACCACCAAATCAATTAAACCATATCTTAAAATGCAAGGAGATTGTAGAGCATGAGGTTTACACAAGATCAAAGAAATATGAAAAAAGTATAACCAAGGCCACAAGCTATTTAACCTATTTATTTACTTACTTCTATACAGACTATAAACGGCTGTGCTGACTTTACGCAGAAGAGAAATACGTGTAGTGATTAACTGCAGCCTAATCTCGTGTTAAGATTAAAGTAATGCGATGCTAATAATAGGTACCATTGCTAACTAAACGGGATAGCAGAAAGCTGAGCAGTGAGCTGGCTGACTGTCTAACACAGTGGTAAAAAAGCGAGTTCTTTATCCTCATCATGCTCTCTGTAAAGCTGATGCTGCCGCTGCTGCATCCGGGAAAGCGCGCGCACCGACACCTGCCTCAACTCGCGCACACGCTCACGCTCGCGCACGCCACCACGGTCAGTGCATAGCACGTTCACCCTAGGATAAACAAACTTAATATATACTTAATACATTTCTTCTTATTATTATTAATATTAATAATAATAATAATACATCAGGTGACCAGGACAAGGCAGTTAGTGAAAACGATATGAAATAGGAAAAAGTTATAACGTAATTATACCTAAAATATGTTATTATTTTTTATTATTATTATTATTAGCAGCAGTAGTAGTAGTAGAAGTAGTAGTAGTAGTAGTAGTAGTAGTAGTAGAAGTAGTAGTATGCTAGTAGATGTAGGCTACTACTTGTTTCTGGTGATCTACTGAATTAAGCTAGTGGTAAAAAGAAATAATTTTCAACAATGAAGCTATTATTATTATTATTATTATTATTATTATTATTATGTATGAAACAGTATTCGGCGCTGTTTGGATTCCTGGTAAAATATCTGGGTTTTCAGGGGGACCCATGTGGTTCATATTGGTTTTTATTTAAAAATAAACTGTTTAAAATCGAACAAACTTTAAAAACCTAAATGTATTAAAACTCGGTTTTGCGTTCTGACACTGATGTTAACTTGCAAAAAAAGTGTACGATATTAAAAAATAGGCATAACGTGACTTAATGTGTGCTCAGATGGATAGATTTTTAATTGTGTCTTTTTACTGTTTCTTTGGCCATATAATAATAATAATAATAATAATAATAATAATAATATTCTATCGGTAATAATAATAATAATATTCTACCGATAATAATAATAATAATAATAATAATAATAATAATATTCTATCGGTGGTAATAATAATAATAATAATAGATTATTCTAGATTATTTATGTGAACACCTGTGAAATTTAAGCGGATCTACGCATTGTGTTGTATTTAAATTAATTCATTCTCTGATTATGAACACCTTTAAAGGTTTTTAGCACTGGCTGTTATGGTGTGGAAAATAAAACGTCAAAATGAATCCTGAATACGTTATCTATTGATGATGTTTTGGATCTTTTGCAGATGAACAAATCAGCCTTTTCTAAGATTGATGAAAATAAAGATAATAAGAGTGTCTCTGGAGAGAAAGGTCGTGCAGCTATTGTATTCTCTCTGAAGAATGAAATTGGGGGGCTCGTCAAAGCACTGAAACTCTTCCAGGTAATCACGTTTTGTATCATTTTATCTAAATAATACAATTAACACGCGATATGTGAACAGAAAATGTGTTTAGGACCGTTTAGTGTGATTTTTCTTAAATTTCATGATTTATTACATTATTTATACACGTCAACGTACAGAAAATATCCCAAATACATGAGAAATACAATTTTAAAAAAAAGTTCACGTCCATATCGCCTAAATATTTTAAATAAAACCTTTCCCTTAAACCTTTTAACTTAAGATAACCCAAAGCCCCAAAATCTAACACCATTTTAATTTGATTTGATTATTGCATTTTAGTCATTTGTTGTCATAAATTGATCTAAACAGGAGAATCACGTGAATCTTTTGCACATTGAATCCCGTAAGTCGAAGAGGGGAAACTCAGAGTTTGAGATCTTGGTGGATTGTGACAGTAACCTGGAGCAGCTTACAGACATCATCCAGCTGCTGCGCAAACACGGTAACGTGCTGGAATTAAACGCTGTGGACAACCGCCTACCTGAAGAAAACGGTAAGCCATATCTTCTAACATAACAAACAAGTCATTGTTTGTGCAGTACATGACATGCTATGTGGTTTGAGATAGACTGTTAGCTCAGCCAACTACCAAGGTCATATCTACAGAATAGCCATACATATTAAGAACACATCCTTATTAATATGTTCACCTTTTTGGCAACTTTGCTTTCAACCTTTGGGAAAAGACTGGAGACTGCCCTTTCCTGCTCTAACATGCCTATAAGGACATTGATTGACAAGTTTGTTGTGGAGGAGCCACAGTGGTTTGCACATAGCCCCGATCTTAATTTAATAGCTTTAGGGCGGCACAATGTGTTCTCCCTGTGTCTGTGTGGCTTTCCTCCGGGAGCTCAGGTTTCCTCCCACAGTCCAGACATGCAAGTGAGGTGAACTGGAGATACAAAATTGTCCATGACTGTGTTTGACATGAAAGGCTCTAAAATTTTGTAAAAAGCCTTTCCTAAAAAGTGAGGCAGTTATAACTCCATATGGTACAGACACACACACACACACACACACACACACACACGAAGTCTAATGGGAGACCAAGACCAGAGTAAGACACTTTTGCTTGTTTTTACATGAATGTGTTGGTTTTAATCTACTTTGACTGTAATGAGGCTAATTATTACTGGGTTTTTCCCAATATTCAGTTCATGGCTAAGGCCTTGCCTTTTGGAAACTTTGGTGATTATACATACAAATAGATAATATCTGAGCAAAATCTCTTAACTTCCAGTCGAAATAACGACACATACAGAAACGTTTTCTAAAATACTTTAGCACTTCTTAAAAATGTTTTATTTTTTATTTGCAGAGATGGATAATGTACCCTGGTTTCCCAAGAAGATCTCTGATTTGGATAATTGTGCAAACCGTGTATTGATGTATGGATCAGATCTGGATGCAGATCACCCGGTGAGCAGTGAAAATTGCTGGACACAGACACAGGCCAAACCTATGGTTTTGCAAACATACAGTGTATCACAAAAGTGAGTACACCCCTCACATTTCTGCAAATATTTCATTATATCTTTTCATGGGACAACACTATAGACATGAAACTTGGATATAACTTAGAGTAGTCAGTGTACAGCTTGTATAGCAGTGTAGATTTACTGTCTTCTGACAATAACTCAACACACAGCCATTAATGTCTAAATAGCTGGCAACATAAGTGAGTACACCCCACAGTGAACATGTCCAAATTGTGCCCAAATGTGTCGTTGTCCCTCCCTGGTGTCATGTGTCAAGGTCCCAGGTGTAAATGGGGAGCAGGGCTGTTAAATTTGGTGTTTTGGGTACAATTCTCTCATACTGGCCACTGGATATTCAACATGGCACCTCATGGCAAAGAACTCTCTGAGGATGTGAGAAATAGAATTTTGCTCTCCACAAAGATGGCCTGGGCTATAAGAAGATTGCTAACACCCTGAAACTGAGCTACAGCATGGTGGCCAAGGTCATACAGCGGTTTTCCAGGACAGGTTCCACTCGGAACAGGCTTCGCCAGGGTCGACCAAAGAAGTTGAGTCCACGTGTGCGGCATCATATCCAGAGGTTGGCTTTAAAAAATAGACACATGAGTGCTGCCAGCATTGCTGCAGAGGTTGAAGACATGGGAGGTCAGCCTGTCAGTGCTCAGACCATACGCCGCACACTGCATCAACTCGGTCTGCATCAGCCCCGGTTCTGGACTGCTTTGCTTGGGGGGCAAAGACACAATTTGGGGGGGCAATGCCCCCCTCAGCCCCCCCTAGCCCTGGTTCTGGACTGCTTTGCTTGGGGGGGCAAAGACACAATTTGGGGGGGCAATGCCCCCCTCAGCCCCCCCCTAGCGCCGGCCCTGGTCTGCATGGTCGTCATCCCAGAAGGAAGCTAACGCACAAGAAAGCCCGCAAACAGTTTGCTGAAGACAAGCAGTCCAAGAACATGGATTACTGGAATGCCCTGTGGTCTGACGAGACCAAGATAAACTTGTTTGGCTAAGATGGTGTCCAGCATGTGTGGCGGCGCCCTTGTGAGAAGTACCAAGACAACTGTATCTTGCCTACAGTCAAGCATGGTGGTGGTAGCATCATGGTCTTGGGCTGCATGAGTGTTGCTGGCACTGGGGAGCTGCGGTTCATTGAGGGAAACATGAATTCCAACATGTACTGTGACATTCTGAAACAGAGCATGATCCCCTCCCTTCGAAAACTGGGCCTCATGGCAGTTTTCCAACAGGATAACGACCCCAAACACAACCTCCAAGATGACAACTGCCTCGCTGAGGAAGCTGAAGGTAAAGGTGATGGACTAAACCCAATTGAGCACCTGTGGCGCATCCTCAAGTGGAAGGTGGAGGAGTTCAAGGTGTCTAACATCCACCAGCTCCGTGATGTCATCATGGAGGAGTGGAAGAGGATTCCAGTAGCAACCTGTGCAGCTCTGGTGAATTCCATGCCCAGGAGGGTTAAGGCAGTGCTGGATAATAATGGTGGTCACACAAAATATTGAAACTTTGGGCACAATTTGGACATGTTCACTGTGGGGTGTACTCACTTATGTTGCCAGCTATTTAGACATTAATGGCTGTGTGTTGAGTTATTTTCAGAAGACAGTAAATCTACACTGCTATACAAGCTGTACACTGACTACTCTAAGTTATATCCAAGTTTCATGTCTATAGTGTTGTCCTATGAAAAGATATAATGAAATATTTGCAGAAATGTGAGGGGTGTACTCACTTTTGTGATACACTGTATAGTGTAACTTAAAGTTTATGCACACTGTATACAATTAGTTTCAATTATACTCTCAAAAAAGGTGCCAGAAAATATTATTTTGAGAAGTACTATAATAGCATCACTGTAAATAATGACACATTTCTTGTTAAGAGTGTAGCTGCAGTTTAAAATGTTTGTTGTTGCATTGTAAAATAATAACTGTAAGTTCTTAATCTTAATGTTTTGTTTTGTAGGGTTTTAAAGACAATGTGTATCGGAAGCGGAGAAAGTATTTTGCAGATTTGGCTATGAGCTACAAGCAGTAAGTACTTTAGTAATATATTATTTACAACATAATTAGATTAAAATGAGAAATATTTTACTAAACATTTGTTTTCCATCACTAGTGGAGACCCAATTCCACAAATTGACTTTACTGAGGAGGAAGTGAAGACATGGGGGGTTGTTTTTCGAGAGCTCAATAAGCTGTATCCTACTCATGCCTGTCGTGAGTACCTGAAGAACTTACCACTGCTCACCAAGTACTGTGGTTATCGTGAGGACAACATTCCTCAGCTAGAAGATGTTTCCCGTTTTCTTAGAGGTAAGACATGCCACTACTGTCTGAGTTCTTTGTTCTTCATGTGTTTGTTTATCTTTAAAAAGAAATAATCTTTTTGCATTTTCAGAACGTACAGGCTTCACCATAAGACCTGTAGCAGGATACCTCTCCCCCAGAGACTTCCTGGCCGGGCTGGCCTTCCGCGTGTTCCACTGCACACAGTATGTTCGGCACAGCTCAGACCCTCTCTACACACCTGAACCGTGAGTACACCACATGTTTAACATTATAATAACATGGAAATATTTATCAAAAAGCAGTAAAATAACGACACAATGTGCACATTTAAGGATCTAGTTTAGTGAGCCAGAAATAAATTTCCCTGAGAAGACTATCTTAAAACTAGAAAATAGCACAAATCAGAATTATTTACCTGACAGTTATGTGGTCGGCAGTTCTAAACAACAATAGGCTGTGGAAATTTAAGGCAACAGTGTGACTCAAGGAGTATACACCATTATAAGGAAAGGTAGTCTTAGATCAATATACTTGTGTTAGACCATCAAGAGCTTATGTCTTTTTTAAACATTATGTTTGCCATAAATTCTTGCATTTTGTATAAAATTATATTGGTGTTAAATGTAAGATATTGTTCTTCCAATTTGTGTTACAGGGACACATGCCATGAATTGCTGGGCCATGTTCCCCTTTTGGCTGAACCAAGTTTTGCACAGTTCAGCCAGGAGATTGGACTTGCCTCACTAGGAGCATCTGATGATGAAGTTCAAAAGCTTGCTACTGTAAGTATAAACTTCACTGAAATTATTATTCCACTGTCCATTGTTTCACATAAGTCATATCCACAAATAATGATCGTTTTGTACTGAGAAAACTTCCCATTGTTTGTAATCATTGCCAGTTCTCTCACCCACTAGTTGCAACTTTCCTATCACAGTAAACCTCAGTCATAGGCTGCAGCCAGTAGGTTAATTCCTGGGGAAACTTTACTAAGATTACTATGTGTATTTTGGGCTGAATACTTCAGTTCATATCCAGGATTTTTGGCTCGATTAGAAAAGACGTTATCATTGCAAGACTGTGTTCATTAGGACAAAGTCCCATTCAATTCTGTCTTGATGGTGCAAATCTTTACCATCAGGTCTAATAGTAAACCTCTTTCTTATTTTTTTTTTATGCTATTGATGCATTCTATATTTAGCTAATGCTTTCATACTTTAACTATTAAAGGCTTAGTCAAAGCTGCATGCTTTAATACAAATGCAATGAATTCAGTTGTAGTTACCTGTGTTAAACATTTTTCTCACTTCTCATGTATCACTGAGTCATCCCAATTCATTAAAAACTATAACATATATCATGTAGCCAAACATATGTACAGATGTCAAGCTTAATTGACATTTTATTGCAAAACCATTGCCACTGCACCAGTCTATGGCTGAAACAAAACATTTAAAACACATTCAGGATTAAACAAATTGTCATTTAAAAAACTGTATTACTTGCTAAAAGATACATTTGGGCCAATTGTTCAATTAATCTTCATTATGTTTAAATGTCTACCCTGGTCATGTCATGATAATAATTTACTCACTAACAAAATATATATTTGTTGTTAATTAAATTACAGAGCTTAAAACTAAGTACTACTATTGATCTTAATAACTACTATGCTTTAATATAATTTATTGTTATATATTTATAAAGTATGTCATATACAAGCTTGATATGTAGTATATTTTTGTTGTTTTGCAGTGCTACTTTTTTACTGTGGAGTTTGGATTATGTAAGCAGGAGGGGAAGTTGAGAGCATATGGTGCAGGGTTGCTGTCCTCCATCAGTGAGTTAAAGGTATCATTATTGCCTAAATTACATACTCTTATCTTCTTACATGCATACAAAAATGTGGCAATTTTTAACTTTCCTCAAATACATGGCTTTGATATTTCAAGTTGCAGAATGTGTCAGTTGTCTGATTAGAATATGTCTGTCCCAGCATGCTCTGTCAGGGAATGCCTGCATCAAGCCCTTCGACCCCAAACTCACATGCAAACAAGAGTGCATTATAACTACATTCCAGGATGTCTACTTTATCTCAGAAAGCTTTGAGGAGGCCAAAGTTAAAATGAGGTATGCATAATTATAACATTATTATTATAAAATTTGATGCATTTCTTACATTATCTGATTAATACTTGAACTTTACTGTATGTAAATGTACTTATTTAATAACTAATTTACTTTTTTTTTATTTTTGCAGGGAATTTGCAAAAACAATCAAGCGGCCATTTACAGTGCGCTATAACCCGTACACACAGAGTGTAGATATATTGAAAGATACACCCAGCATCAACAGTGTGGTGGAGGAGCTAAGACATGAGCTGGACATTGTAGGAGATGCACTGAACAGACTTAATAAACAGTCAGGCGTTTGAAAGATTATCCTACAAGCCACATTTTGTATATACTGTTTTCCCATTAATGAGAAAACACATTAAACAGTCAATGTTTATAAAAATAAAACCCACTGTTTATCATAAAACCCATTCAAATGACATACCCTGCTCTTTATTGTACTTTCAATCATTGTTTTTAACCTGAAAGATTATGTAAGGATATTAAATGAATTCTACTGTACATTACATATAACAAATTGTGACAAAGTAACATTTTGTCTGTCAAAGTGGTCTGTGTTCCTGATTTCATTTTTTGTGTAAAAGGTCATTACCCTGTTGTTGTAAGGCACATCTGTGTAACTTATACTGTACAATATTTATTGAAAACGTTCCAATAATTATGTATATTGTGATATTATTAGCTTATACATTGTAGATTTTTTGTTAATGAAAGTATAAGGGGAAGGACAATTAATGATTTGTCTTTTGTGAACTTTATTTTTCTTAAAGAAACCTAATTCCTAAGTCTGGTTTGTCTCTTGTATAGTTAGTTGGATCTTGCATCATACAAATAACACCTTTTATTATTTGGAATGACTGGATACATGTCAGAGAAGTCAGACAATGTAAGACTATGTAAGAATATTTCTATCAAATATCTGCATTAGATTAATGTTGTTTTAAATGTACTGTAGTGTTGAAGCTCAAAAGAAATGTCCTTATTTTTGTACATTCGTATCTGGTGCATAGTATTATTGTCAAAAAGGTTTAAATAATATATAACTTATAAATGGTATATATATTAACAAAAGAGAAATCAATATTTGGTGTGACCACCCTTTGGTGTGACCAGGACCAGGGTCTTGGGGACCTGAATTTAAACCCTAATTCCAGTGTAATTCCAGATAAAAGAGCAAAATGCACGTCATACTACTTACATGTGGATGAGGTCATTCATAACGAACGTGTTGCGCAAAACGCCACAACAAACATGGCGGATTTTTACACCGCCCATCTAGCAACATTTTGGCGTCATCATACTGCGTCCTCTTAAGCGATACTGAAACATCAACAGTGAAAAAACTAATGTACACGTGGGTAAGTTGTGCCCATATTATTAAGTACTTATTACTTATAGAGCGCGTGGTGTGTATTGCAGCATTTACTTAATGACTTGAACTGTATCTGCGTACAGTTTTCATTATTATTATTTCCAGGCTTTTCTCTGTAGCACTGTTAGTAAACAACATACCCCTACATATGCAGCGAAGTAGTTAGTACACTCATACAAATGTCATTTTGCTACAGATCTGGTATAGTAATTTATTTGGCAAGAAATATTAGAAGCAACAAGAAACAATAAATGACATCAGAGATTACGTGTTACTTTAGTTGACTGAACTCAGGAAATTACATGACATGCACTTTAATATTTCAACAGACGGTGTCGCTGTTGTATTACTTATTTCAAATACATGCGTAAGCTGTTGATAGTGGCGAATCTGGCGATAGTCGTTTACATTGCTTCATCCTTGTCGCGGTACCGCCTGCTTTGCTGTAAAAGACCCTGAACGGGGTACCAGTCCATCACAGGGTATCACACATTAACATATTTACTCACTCATGTCTAGACACAACTAAGAGTAGCCAATCCATTTTTTGCTTGAAATGAAACCAGAGTACCTGAAAGCAATCCATGTTAAAACAAGCGAAACACACGGTAATCAGACTGTGACTGAAGGCAGGGATCGAACCCAGGGCACATGTTGCTGTGCGCCACTGTGCCACCTGTATGTTGTTGATTTTACTAAAACCTATTTATTTCATTTTACCCTTACTTTTGGAAAAGTACAAAATTGTATATAGTTTTAAAGTGCAAAAAATTGCAATTCAGAAAAACGTAAATTATGCTATTAATCAAATCTCAATGGGTGGACAAAATAACATGAACCGGTGGCAGTATATGTATATCAAGTATATAAGTACAGTCACTTTTGCCTTAAAAATAACTTTTAATTGTATTGCTGCATTTTTCTCTTTTTACTCCCAGTCTAGTTGTATCCAATTTCAGTAACTTGTAACTTCTGCTGCAGACCCCACCCTGACCGAGGATAGCCACAAACTATTATTCATACCCTCATAACATTTTTAGTTCCTTGCTATTTTATCTTGAGGGGTTCCATGACTTTACCATTAGACCATATAAAAATCATTTTTTGCAGTATTTTTGGAGGCATTTCTTCCCAGTGTAAGAGTAAGAGTACATAGTCTGAGGACAAAGTGTTTTTATGCTGTCTTAGTGTTGTTGTGGCCTCTTATAGGGTGCAAACAGTTATGGACAGTTGGGGCTGGGCCATGCTGAAGATCAGAGAATACCACAGTGTGCAGACTGTGGAAACAAAGCAAGAACAGTACGGGCCATTACTGGTGGTGGTGGACACTCAGCCATAATCACTGGTGAGATTAAAATAAAGAAACACAGAACTTAATTTACTGTCACAGTGCATTTGACATTGGCATTTAACTCACTAAATGCATTCACCTTTATTAGACAGAATGCATTACAACTTAATATATTGTAATCAAGCACAATAGTATTTATTATGGATAAGAATGCATTTTATTAGCAATCATTCATTTGTCATTTGTGTCTAGTGTTGGATAAATACGTCTATCTGTCTGTCTGTCTGTCTGTCTGTCTGTCTGTCTGTCTGTCTGTCTATCTATCTTTTTTGCTCTTCTAGACTCAGGAGAGCTGCTGGTATGTGGGCAGAATCATAAGGGCCAGCTTGGACTTGGCCATGTTTTAGAGGTCTTGACCTTTCAGCTTTGCCACTTGCCAGGCAAAAGGAGCGTTCAGCAAGTGTCCTGTGGCTGGGACTTCACCATTATTCTTACAGGTGAAATACCAGCTCTTCAGGTTGATACTCATTACAACCTAGAATTTACATCTAATTGATTAACATGCATTTTTATGTCTCTAAATTTAAATCAGAAGTATGAAAAAATTTATTTTAAAGTTATTAATTTATGAAGCTGTGGTGTCCAGCAGTTTTAAGTTCTTACCACAGTTGTTTGATGTGGTTAGGATTAAAACTATGACTGGGGCACTCCTTCACATAAATTTTCTTGATATTACATCACTTTAATGTTACTTTAGCCATGTTGTTTCCCTTACAGGTTTTTTTATTATTATTTATTTATTAGGATTGTAACGTCATGTTTTACACGGTAGTTTCTGTCATGAACAAGGTTCATCAGTTCACAAGTTTTTAATGTCAAACACAGTCATGGACAATTTTATATCTCCAATTCACCTTACTTGCATGTCTTTGGACTGTGGGAGAAAACCAGAGCTCCTGGAGGAAATGCACGCAGACACAAGAAGAACCTGCAAACCCCACACAGAAAGGACCCAGACTGCCCCACCTGGGGATTGAACCCAGGACCTTTTTTGCTGTGAGACGACAGTGCTACCCACCAAGCCACCATGTAGTTAATGTATTGTATTAAACTCCAAGATTCAGTTTTTGATGGTCTGCAGTTCAGTATCTTTCTTTAGAGCTGTGTTTATTTATGGTTTTGGATGCTCTTTAACTTAATAATGATTTGTTGTGTGAACAATTTTGATTGTACTTTTGATTACAAATCACAAAAAAGGACTGCCTGTTTATTCTGTATTGAGTGAAAACAGATCATTTGTGCAACAAACTATCAACATATTAATGAGTTGTCTGAATTTTCTGCTAGATTGTGTCTATTTCTTGTTTTTAAAAAAGGCTGTAGATAAACCCTTTGATAAAATGTGTTTATCTATTTTCTAGATAATGGCCATGTTCTGGCTTGTGGGTCCAACAGTTTTGGGCAGTTGGGCATCTCTCCAGAGATAAAACACACAGCAGAACCTCTGCTAATCAAAGTAAGAACAAAACATGATCTGTATTTTTTATTTTATTTCTGTTTGTATGTGGTGTAAGTTTGCTGCTAATAATGTCAGAATTAAAGTATAAACATATACTTATAAACACTGAATCTGTCTTGAAATGTTTTTTCAGTCATTAAATGAACCTTTGATCAGTGTAGCAGCAGGCCTGAGACATGCTCTTGCTGTAACAGGTATGTTAAGCTTTTTAATCCACCCGTCCCCAAACAAATAATCCCTTCTTACTATATTTATTTGTATTGTGTATATATACAGGTTCTGGTAAGGTGTATCAGTGGGGTACAGGTCTGTGCACTCAAGCAAAACGGGCACTGAATCCTCATCCCGTCTCTGTGCACCTCACCGCCAGGGAGCCCTGTTTGGTTACAGGTAAGGACATACATACATACATACATCTTTTTGCACTCTTTTGGCATCCTACTGGAGAGTCAGTCAACACAAAATTACATATAATAATTATGTCACGATCACAAAATTGTTTAATGAACATCTGCAATACTGGTATTAAAACAATACAAACTCTGCTAAAATTAATAGCCAACACAATGTATAACTTATGTAAAGTGCAATATATGCCAACAGAGACCCTGGGCTATAGAGCATCTAAACTGTTATATCAATAAAGTGTTATATCAATAACGTCAACAATATCCAGAAATGCCACAACCTCTCTGGAGAACAAGTGGCATAACATAGTGGTAAACTTTAAACTTGTTTTAGTCCCAACTTTTTTGGAACAGCCGTTGCATGCAGTATGTGTATATACATAGAAGGGTACCTCACAGCTTTTTATCCTGGGCAGAAATTATTGCCACTCCTCTATCAATCTTGCACTAGTTTTTCCAAATGTGTATTCGTGTTATGACAGGTTCTACAGGACTAACTTACAACTAACTAAACCTTGCTTGGGCGGTATGGTGGCTCAGTGGGTAGCACTGTTGCCTCACAGCAAGAAGGTCCTGGGTTCGATCCCCAGGTGGGGCGGTCCGGGTTTGCATGTTCTCCCCGTGTCTGCATGTGTTTCCTCCGGGAGCTCCGGTTTCCTCCCACAGTCCAAAGACATGCAAGTGAGGTGAATTGGAGACATAAAATTGTCCATGTGTTTGCTAATAAAATGTGTGAACTGATGAATCTTGTGTTACCTGTCCTGTCATGAATGTAACCCAAGTCTGTAAAACATGACATTAAAATCATTAAAAAAGTCTGCTTTACCTACAGGCCTGGATCAGGTATCTGCCTGGAGGGTGACTGCAGGTTCTGCACACTGTGCCTGTTTGACAGGTAAGAAACTTCCAGATAAAGGCTGCTTCTCAAAATGATCATCTAACCTCTGAGTTCCAAACCAAACAGTAACCCTGCAAATGTAGGCCAGAAAGCCTATATATGACATTTACTAGTGAATTAGTTCCTCAGGGTAACAGTAGCAGGATGAAGTGTTTCTTATTCTCAGAATTAGGATTTGTAATTTGCAGTCATATGTAATAAGATCATATATTTGCTGATTTAATATGCTTGTTTGTTTTGTAGACTCTGGTGATGTGTTTCTGTGGGGCAGTAATAAGCATGGCCAGATGTGCAGCAGGGAATCCTTCTTACCTCTGCCTACTGTTTTAGATCGGGTCCTATTTAATGGAGAGAAAGTTTATACTCTACACAGTGGTTGGACACACCTAATTGCCCAAACAGGTATAAGCACAGAGTAATTACAGACATACACACTCATAGACATGCTCAGGGAGTGGCATTTCATTCTTAAAAGCATTGTTAACTGCGTTTAGAAATCAATGCTTTAGTTGCAAGTCATGTAAAGGTACTTTGACAGTGTATCAGAATGACAGTGTAGTGTAGAGCTATTCAGTTCCAGTAACATCTAACATATAGATTAATGACATCTAATTATGGCATAAAAGGCTTAAAAGAAACAAAAAGGTTTTGGAGTCAAGATCCTGACTTGAATTTTATTGAGATGCTGTTGCTACTTTGCTAAGCAAATTATGAATAATATTGTAGGTGTATATACAGTATGTTTACACCATTTTTAATACATTTTTATTTCATTTAGTCTCTGCCTAAATTCCACCTCTGATTTTCAGAAAGTGGGAAAGTCTTTACATGGGGGAGAGCTGATTATGGACAGCTTGGGAGAAGTGAGCCGACGAGTGAAAGTACAGATCCAAAATCAAATGCCTCAACAACAAAACCAAGTTCTCCAATAAGCCTTCCTTCAGAGGTCAAGGAACTTAACGGAGCTACTCAGGTAGGAGCACCTCACTGACATAGGGAAATACTCAGTATCATTTAAACACTTTGCTGCAAATAATTGTTTTAAACATATTAAATATAAAATTACTAATGATCCCTATCTATAAAAAAACATACAATGGGGTCAAAAAGTATTTAGTCAGCCACTGATTGTGCAAGTTCTCCTACTTAGAAAGATGAGAGAGGTCTGTAATTTTCATCATAGGTACACTTCAACTATGAGAGACAAAATGAGAAAAAAAAATCCAGGAAATCACATTGTAGGATTTTTAAAGAATTTATTTGTAAATTATGGTGGAAAATAAGTATTTGGTCAATAACAAACAAGCAAGATTTCTGGCTCTCACAGACCTGTAACTTCTTCTTTAAGAAGCTCTTCTGTCCTCCACTCGTTACCTGTATTAATGGCACCTGTTTGACCTCGTTATCTGTATAAAAGACACCTGTCCACAGCCTCAAACAGTCAGACTCCAAACTCAACCATGGCCAAGACCAAAGAGCTGTCGAAGGACACCAGGAAGAAAATTGTAGACCTGCACCAGGCTGGGAAGAGTGAATCTACAATAGGCAAGCAGGTTGGTGTGAATAAATCAACTGTGGGAGCAATTGTAAGAAAATGGAAGACATACAAGACCATTGATAATCTCCCTTGGGGTCAAGATCTCATCCCGTGGGGTCAAAATGATCATGAGAACGGTGAGCAAAAATCCCAGAACTACACAGAGGGACCTGATGAATGACCTGCAGAGAGCTGGGACCAAAGTAACAAAGGCTACCATCAGTAACACACTACGCCGAGAGGGACTCAAATCCTGCAGTGCCAGGCGTGTCCCCCTGCTTAAGCCAGTACATGTCCAGGCCCGTCTGAAGTTTGCCAGAGAGCATATGGATGATCCAGAAGAGGATTGGGAGAATATCATGTGGTCAGATGAAACCAAAATGGAACTTTTTGGTAAAAACTCAACTCGTCGTGTTTGGAGGAAGAAGAACCCAAGAACACCATACCTACTGTGAAGCATGGGGGTGGAAACATCATGCTTTGGGGCTGTTTTTCTGCAAAGGGGACAGGACGACTGATCCGTGTTAAGGGAAGAATGAACGGGGCCATGTATCGTGAGATTTTAAGCCAAAACCTCCTTCCATCAGTGAGAGCATTGAAGATGGAACGTGGCTGGGTCTTCCAGCATGACAATGATCCCAAACACACCGCTCGGGCAACGAAGGAGTGGCTCCGTAAAAAGCATTTCAAGGTCCTGGAGTGGCCTAGCCAGTCTCCAGACCTCAACCCCATAGAAAATTTGTGGAGTCTGTGTTGCCCAGCGACAGCCCCAAAACATCACTGCTCTAGAGGAGATCTGCATGGAGGAATGGGCCAAAATACCAGCTACAGTGTGTGCAAACCTGGTGAAGACTTACAGGAAACGTTTGACCTCTTTCATTGCCAACAAAGGTTATGTTACAAAGTATTGAGTTGAAATTTTGTTATTGACCAAATACTTATTTTCCACCATAATTTACAAATAAATTCTTTATAAATCCTACAATGTGATTTCCTGGATTTTTATTTTCCTCATTTTGTCTCTCATAGTTGAAGTGTACCTATGATGAAAATTACAGACCTCTCTCATCTTTCTAAGTAGGAGAACCTGCACAATCAGTGGCTGACTAAATACTTTTTGGCCCCACTGTATCTAGAACGTTTGTTATTAATTAGCACAATGGATCTCTTTGTAGTGTGCTAAGCAGGTCAGCAGGTGGAGGCACCACTATGAGCATAAGCAATTTTTCCTTCCATCCTGCCCAGAGACAGTGTTTTTTGGGCACCGAAGGTCACCATTAACCTTGAGGATGCAACATTTCATGTCTCTGGGTCCAGCAGTCGTTTGAGGAAATCCTCTTTTAAAAAGGGACTTAAAGAAACTGTGTAAAGCAGTGGTGGGCAATTACATCTTGCGAAGGGCCACATAAGAAACTGGGACTGTCGTTGAGGGCCGGACAAATAGGCTAATTCTGCTCAATATTAATTTTATCTCTGTAAGCCAGTAAATAGTACGTTTTTGATATGGTGTTACTGGAAGAATATACACCGATCAGCCATAACATTAAAACCACCTCCTTGTTTCTACACTTACTGTCCATTTTATCAGCTCCACTTACCATATAGAAGCACTTTGTAGTGCTACAATTACTGACTGTAGTCCATATGTTTCTCTGTATGCTTTGTTAGCCCCCTTTCATGTTGTTCTTTAATGGTCAGGACTCTCCCAGGACCACTACAGAACAGGTATTATTTGGGTGGTGGATCATTCTCAGCACAGCAGTGACCCTGACATTGTGGTGGTGTGTTAGTGTGTGTTGTGCTGGTATGAGTGGATAAGACACAGAAGTGCTGATGGAGTTTTTAAACACCTCACTGTCACTGCTGGACTAAGAATAGTCCACAAACCAAAAATATCCAGCCAACAGTGCCTCGTGGGCAGCATCCTGTGACCACTGATGAAGGTCTAGAAGATGACCAACTCAAACAGCAGCAATAGATGAGCGATCGTGGACCTACAAGGTGGACCAACTCAGTAGGAGTGTCTAATAGAGTGTACAGTGAGTGGACACGGTATTTAAAAACTCCAGCAGCGCTGCTGTGTCTGATCCACTCATACCAGCACAACACACACTAACACACCATCACCATGTCATTGTCACTGCAGTGCTGAGAATCATCCACCACCCAAATAATACCTACTCTGTGGTGGTCCTGTAGGGGTCCTGACCATTGAAGAACAGGGTGAAAGCAGGTTAAAAAAGTATGCAGAGAAACAGATGGACTACAGTCAGTAATTGTAGAACTTCAAAGTGCTTCTATATGGTAAGTGGAGCTGATAAAATGGACAGTGAGTGTAGAGGTGGTTTTAATGTTATGGCTGATTGGTGTATGTTACAATCATGTAATGATAATAAGCAGGCAGAGTAAAAACATCATTTAACTATTGAATTAACTTTCATGAACACAATTTTGAAAAAAAAAAAAAGTGCAGGTTTCAAATTTAAAAACTTGAGTGCTACTGCTGTTTTGTTTACAGTCTAATTACCTCATTTGCTGTTGTTAGTCTATTGTTTTTGTTGGATATCACAAAACTGGTCTTGACTGCTCCAGTCCTGGATGTGTAAAACTTTATAAAAAATCCTTGTTGCTTTTGCAGTTTAGATGTGAGCGATCTGCATCGTATTAGTTTTTGTCTTTGTCTGTGTTTAGGACTATAATGGCGATTTCAATTGTAATCCTTAAACGGGCTTAAATGAAACAGCTTTACATCTGACTCAAATAAATAAATACTTAGAAGTTCATGTCTTGTTAGAAACTCGACATTTTGTATCAATCATGCCAACAGTTCCATTCGCCAACATGTTTCGGTGAAGCTGGATACACTCGCACACACGCACGAATGTACACGTCTAGGTAAACTGGAAAAACAACAGTACCTTCAAAATAAAAACTGTATAACGTACACTTATTTACGTCTTATTTCTTATTACCACTGACCTCATGCGGGCCAGTCAAAGACACTCAGTGTGCCGGATGTGGTGCTGGGGCTGTACAATGCCTAGGTGTGGTGTAAAGGGAGTCAAATCTCAAAGCACAGAACAAAAAAGTCAAATGACATTCTTCAGTTTTTGCAACTACTGTGCAATAAAATTGGCATAGTGGTAAAGACAAGCTAGCACACCAGATCTGACATCTCAAACTTGCGAGTTCAAATCAGGCCATTTTATTTGTTGGATTGAATTGCCAGAGGGCATTCCTCATCTGCTGGCTGGTTGATGATGCCTGCACATGGACTGAAAATAATGGAGACACAACTGACCATAAGAACCCGCCTTGTGCAGGAGAAAATATGGAGTCGGCTACTGCACACGTGTCAGAGGGGTCATGTGTTAGTCACGACTCTCCTCAATCAGGAGTGGAGGTCATCAGCAGTAGAGGAAACGAAATGCAATCAGTAATCGGATATGACTAGATTGGGGGAAAAATTGGGGGGAAAATGCATGAAAAATGGCTCTTTTAAGACCAGACCAATGCACTAGAAATTATGATGGAGAGTCAAATTACACATTAGGTTATGAGCTCATTGGATAATTGCACTGTAGCACTTAAGCAAATCTAGTATAACTCTAGCAAATGTACTTCTCTAGTTTCTCAGTAAACGCCAACAATTTACAGTTAAAATGTAAAGTTTACGTACAATTGTACGGAAAATTTACAATATGTCTTTAAAGTTTGATGATTTCTGCAATTGTTCTTTTTTTAAACGAAATGTTTAAACTGTAATATTTTGTCCAATATTTTAGCTTTTTATGTTTGTGGGTTTAAAAAATGAACATGTCAAGGAAGTAGACAGGCTCTTTTCTGCAGATAGATTTAGGCCATTAGAGAAGGAAACTGATAATTAGTGTTGATAATGAAATGATGAAAATATGACAAACATTAGCTGCTAGACTTGATAAACCAGCAGATTTTAATCGACTGAAATTGCTGTAGGCATGTTTGTTTCCCAAAAGTTTTTATCCAATAAATCATTGACTAATTCTAGTCTCAGATCTTACAATAAATGGGGAAGAAAACATGGAAATGTTTATGTGATGGGAGAAAGAAAAGAAAGGACAGAGCCCTGAATGTTTTCACATACATTAAATATTTTTACTTTCCAGATATGCTGATGCTAAAGGTCACAAGTGGTACTGTAACATAACATTTGGATATGTTTATCATCAAACCAACATTTTGGGACCTTGAATTATTGTCTATGTAGCAAGAAGGCTTAGATAACTTTGCAGAAAGACAATGCAAAATAGCAGGATGTGACATTTCACTGGGCAAGGCTTCGAAGACTTTGTTCCAGTCCTGTCAGCTTAGTATTCAGCCCCTGTGCAAAGATTTGGGCAGTCGTCCTTACTTGGCTTTATTTTGTTTTCTGTGTATTTTTGATCTCATTGTCTGCTTACCACTTGTCATGGTCAATTTTCAAAAGCTGCTGATGTAACAGTGTCCCTGTCTCAGTAGAATGCTCAAAATTGTGTGTACTCATCACTTTACTGTGTACTCATCATCTTACTGAGAGCTGAAGAAGAATTAGACTGACATGATGTGTAGTCAGCGAGAAACCAAACTTGTTGAAATCCTCAAGTGTTAGCCCTCACCTCTTATTGACGGAAAGTCCTTGTCTAGGGCTTAATGTTAAGCTTCATCCATAACTGTCTGGCAAGGTCATTTAAAGAAAGTGTTTTACTATGTCTAGGTGGTAAATGAGATCTGCTCTTACACATTTCCTTTTATTGATTGGTAGACATTTTTATCCGGAGGAACTTGCCAGTAAGGCATTATACAATCTGAGCATTTAGCAATCTGAGGAGTCTGCTGCTGCAGAAATGTTCAGCACACAATCCAAGTTTAAAGTACTTCAAAAGAAAACAGAAGGACTGACAATGAAACACTATGGTTGGTATAATGACAAGACAATCACGTAAACTATAATACAAAGTCTAAGTGTTTAAATTTTCACAATGCCTTTAGCTGGCAGGTCCAAAAGGGCATAGTGTTTCCTGATTCCTGAGTAAAATGAATGCCATTTCTCTCATCATGTGACTATAGTGACTAGGGCTAGAGGATTCCATCCCAAACAAGAATTATTTGAGTGTTGTTTCTGACTCATTTTCATGTAACTGTATGCTTTAAGTGTGATGTATGTTTTTTTGGTACAACCAAGACAGTTTCACTTACTTCTGTATTCGGTTTGCTGTTTGCTAACCAGTCAATGACTAGTCATAGTTTTACAAACTTTATACAGATCTAAGTGATCAATGATTACAGCCAAAAAGTAACACTTCTGGCTATTATTGAGCGGATATAAACAAACTAGGGTAGTTCATGTTCTTTTCCAAGCACAATCAGCTACCATATCATTTTGCAACAGCAACCATTTGAAAGTATTCATTGACTAGCTTCGTGTTAGAAGCTAGGGTTGCTGGAGGACTGACTGTGAGTCCAAAAAAAGCACTTGAGCAAGCTGTGACTTCTGAGAGCAAAACGTGATGAGCATTGATTAATAGTTCACTACGTTTCACAAAGTCTTCCAGTGTAAACACAGAAAAGTATACAAAGCAGGGTCAGCTCGGCAAGATACCCCCAACCCTCACAAAACCTGCTAACGTTTCTGTATTTATTTGATGGGAGCTTAAAACAATGCTCTTCACTTCCCACCAGACCAGTTTTTATATGAAGGTACTTACTTAGAGATTATAAATAACACATACACCGATCAGCCATAACATTAAAACCACCTCCTGGTTTCTACACTCACTGTCCATTTTATCAGCTCCATTTACTATATAGAAGCACTTTGTAGTTTCTGCAATTTCCTTCGGGATCAATAAAGTCTTATCTTATCTTATCTTATCTTATCTTAGTTCTACAATTACTGACTGTAGTCCATCTATTTCTCTACATACTTTTTTAGCCTGCTTTCACCCTGTTCTTCAATGGTCAGGACCCCCACAGGACCACCACAGAGCAGGTATTATTTGGGTGGTGGATCATTCTCAGAACTGCAGTGACACTGACATGGTGGTGGTGTGTTAGTGTGTGTTGTGCTGGTATGAGTGGATCAGACACAGCAGCGCTGCTGGAGTTTTTAAATACTGTGTCCACTCATTGTCCACTCTATTAGACACTTCTACCTAGTTGGTCCACCTTGTAGATCTAAAGTCAGAGACAATCGCTCATTTATTGCTGCTGTTTGAGTTTGTCCTCTTCTAGACCTTCATCAGTGGTCACAGGACGCTGCCCACGGGGCGCTGTTGGCTGGATATTTTTGGTTTGTGGACTATTCTCAGTCCAGCAGTGACAGTGAGGTGTTTAAAAACTCCATCAGCACTTCTGTGTCTTATCCACTCATACCAGCACAACACACACTAACACACCACCACAATGTCAGTGTCACTGCAGTGCTGAGAATGATCCAACACCCAAATAATACCTGCTCTGTAGTGGTCCTGACCATTGGAGAACAAGGTGAAAGCAGGCAAAAAAAAAAAACTATGTAGAGAAACAGATGGACCACAGTCAGTAATTGTAGAACTACAAAGTGCTTCAATATGGTAAGTGGAGCTGATAAAATGGACAGTGAGTGTAGAAACAAGGAGGTGGTCATAATGTTGTTATAATGTTAAGCTATCTATGTCTTAAATGGCTGAACATATTGATATAAGATAAATGAAGTAAAAAATACATAATGGAATAAATGATAGAATAAATCTTATTTACTTTGGATTAGCTTTCACCTTTTATCTACCCTTCTATCTACCTGTTTTTCCATCATTATAGAATGGCTTTTTCCTGGCATGCTCCTCTAGGGTGCTGACTTTATATACTAAGCCAGCTATACACAGTAAAATCTCACTATAACCACAGAAACACATATAAGGTTTAGCTTAGGGTTTGGGTATCAGTACAGCTCAGGTCTATGTTATCTCTGCAACCAAACTCTCATATTGTGTATTAATGAGCCCTGGCTGTTCCGCCATGAGATGCAGCAATGTTGTTTAGGATTCTTAAATATTATTTAATCATACTTACCTCTTGATTAAAAACACATACCCTATTAGCACTCAGTGTAGGTTTAGGACTGTATAGACCTTGTAGCCAGTACAACACAGACACTACTGTGACGGGGTAGTGAAGATTAGAACAAAGACTCACCACCAGGTTATTATTGGACCCAAGTGCAGGGGCTGAGTCAGAAATAATTGGAACTGTTGAAGGAAAAAGAAGCAAAAGATCACTCAAGAAGTTTGATAAATGAAATAAGGCAAAACTTTTCTGTATTGGTCACCCTAAGCGAAACTCAAAGTCAGAAAGGGAGGTAAGAATCAAAGCATGAGGGAGTCAGCTCAAAAGAAGCTATTTACCTGTTACCCGGTCCATTAACAAACCAATCACAGCCCAGTGCTTCTCTCTCTCATGGTAAAAGCTCATGGTTAGGTGTCCAAATATTTATGGTCATATAGTGTAGTTAATGTTTTATGTTTTCTAATTAATATATATATTTTCAAACTGCAGATTGCGTGTGGATCAGAACACAACCTTGCCGTTGTTGGTGAGTACATATGTGTCACTGATTCGTGCTTTAAGGGAGCTGGGAGATGTATGTGGCTTTTTGTGTGTGTGTGTGTGTGTGTGTGTGTGTGTGTGTCTGTACGAACCTTGATTAAATGGCTCAGTGATTTTGGAATAACCATTTTCATCATCAGTTGTTCAGGCTAGCCTGCCGTTGGGCAATAATTGAAATGGATAAAATGGAATGATGAAATGGTGAGAATATTAATAATTCTAAAATTTTGCGGTTTCTAAGAAAAGGGAAAATTCTCACCAGTCATCAATGTCTGACCTCACAAATGCTCTTTTGACACTCCATAATCTTGTGGAAAGCCTGTAGAAAAATGGAGGTTATTGCATGTGCACCACCTAAAAGTGTTGGTGACAGTTTGCTGGGTTTCAGAGGAAGAACATGCTACCCCTCACCCTCCTAGTGGAAGGTTTTAATGGAAAAAATACATGAAAAAGTAAAGTTGATATAATATTCCAGTTACAAACCTAATTTCCAGAAAAGTTGGTACATTCTGTAAAGTACTGTAAAAACAAAAACAGTGAGGAGGGAGGAGTAGTAATTGGTCGTGTCTGAGAGACTGAGTGAGCTTACAGTCCGAGTTTAGCACTATCTGATTTTCACCTTATTGGATCGCTCAAAGAAGCTTTAAGGGGAAGAAGGTTTTCATGTGATGATGATGTGAAAGCTACACTCTCAACCAAAAACTTTTTTGCTGATGGCATTAAAAAGTTGCTACGAAGCTGGAAAAAATGCATCAGAAGGTGACTATGTAGAAAAGTGATGTTATTTGTTTTTTCAAATTCTTAATAAATAGGGTTTAAAAAGTGCGGAAACTTCCTGAAAAACCCTCGACAAAAGAAAGAAAAGATTTCCAATGTTTTCACTGATTACCATCATTGTACTTTGTAAATATAAAGACATTTATATTTAAAGAAAGAGTTTGATGCCTTTGATTGGGCATAGGCAAAAGAAGTGTGAAGAGTTGAAGCTACAGTGTTTTGAAACATTTCACAATAAGCAGGTGAAATGGTAATAGGTAAGGAAATCGTGATTGATTATAAAAAGAGGATCTACCAAAGGCTCAGTCTGTACAAGCAATGACTGTTTTACGATCTACCTTACATAATATTGTGAAAAGATTAAAGGAATCTGGAGAAATCTCAGTCTGTGTAGGGCAAGAACAGAAATCATTACTGAATGTGCGTTACCTTTAAGCTCTCAGATAACATTGCCGACGAAACTGCCATGCCTTTAAGATAAATTTAGTGACACGGGGTCGGGAATACTTAAGAAAACTGTTGTCACTTAACACAGTCCCTCAGTGCATCAAGAAATGCAACCTGACACACTATTACATAAAGAGAAAGCCAGATATCAATTTTATGTAGAAACGCCACCAAGTTCTCTGAGCCTGAGCTTATCTTAGATAGATTAAAGACAATGAAAATGTGTGCTTTGGTCGGATGAGTCCACGTTTCAGCTTGTTTTCTAAAAAAAAGGGAACATTGACTTCTCCAGACTCATCCAGACTGTTATCAGCAAAAGCTGCAAAAGCCAACAACTGTCATAGTATGGGGTGTATCAGTGCCCATGGCATGTTTGGCTTGCATAAGTGTGAAGGTACCATTGATGCAAAGGTGTATATTTCGATTCTAGATAGACGTGCTGTTATCAGTGTGATATGTTTTATTAACAAGGCCTCATTTTGTACGCGCTACAACAGCATGGCTTTACAGACACAGAGTGTGTGACCTTGACTGACCTGCCTGCAGTCCAGATCTGTCTCCTATTGAAAATGTACAGTGAAGCATAAGGAGGAGAATCAGACAATGGCAACCACAGACTGTTGAGCAGCTAAAGTCTCATATCAAGCAAGAATCGATTAAAGTTCCACTAAAACTGCAACAATTAGTATTTAGTTGATGGAACACTGTGGTAAACATGCCTCTGTCCCAACTATTTTTTGAATCTGTTGCAGGCCTCAAATTCTAAATGTATTTATAATTACAAAACACAATGAAGTTGATCAGTGAAAACACAAGAAAACTTTTCTTTCCATTTTTGTCAGTAAAATAAAGGTTCAATTAACCACAGATTATTTTTTATTGCATTTTAGAAAAATATCCTTTTTTTTTTTTTTCTAACTTTTTTGTATTAAAACCAGAAAATTATATGGGTTTTTGTTTAAGGTTATTAGGGTTGGAAACCTTGAGACTGGACGTTAGCAGTAAAAAGGTGTGGTGTCTAGTCAGAGAAGGATTTATCACAGAAATCTGCTAGCTGATAGGAGATATCATTAATACCACGCTGTAAGCAGTAACCATCTATATGAGGCCTTAAATGATTCACATTGGCAAGGACAGCTTTAGATTCAACCAGCATGACTTCTGTCTTGTCACAGTTTAAGTCATCCACTGTTTAATTTTCTTTAAGATAATTGTCTAGTGCAGCAGGAGGTAAAGGCTTATTGGGCCGGGTACTGAGATAAGATTTGAGAATCATCTGCATAGAAATTATACTTCACACCATATTTACTAATACTATGACCAAGAGAGAGCATATATGATAGATAAAAGAGGACCCAGACCTGAACCTTGAGGCACCTTATTAGAAACTGGTACAGTGCTGGCTAATATTTGAAATGATGTGCTGCCTTTCAGATAAACACCATTTCCTATTATTAATTTGAGGTTTCAGCCACACCCATTGCTAATGAGTATATAAAATAACAAAAATGTGGTTTGAGAAAGAAATCAAATTGGATGGCCACTTATACCATGAGCTCTACCAAAAAGGAGTAAAAGGCCAAAATTAAGAAGGATTTTAAGGGGCCGAACCATGACTTCTGAGCTATGAGAAGACATTTAAGATTCAACAAAGATGGAAAACAAGAACTGTGTTGTAGAAGATAAGAGAGATTAGAAATAAATAAATTGTATAAAATACTAATTTGGCAACAGTTTGAGAAACACTATTCCCAGCATTACTTATTTTCCACCTGAGCTAAATGTAAAGTCCATATAGACATTGTTTGATGAGTCTGTTGCGGAAGAAATCTGAGCCTTGATCTTAACCCCATTAAACACATTTGAGACAGATTTTAATGATGATTGTGAGCCGGACTTTCTTGTCCAACATTAGTGCTTGACCCCACAACACGCGAAATGTTAAAAGTTGCGCGCGATAGTTTTGACATTGATGTGACGCCATAGTTTGTTAACATAATGTAACCGATCGTGGTAGTGATGCACTTGCATAATAAAGAAATAAATACACGCTATATTCACAAGTTGTCGGGAGCAGAACACTTTATTACACTTAATTAACTTCTTCTTCTGTACCGAATACCGGAAAGCTGAGTCGAGCACGTTAGTTCATGAACTATGGAAGCCCCAAAGGGTCAAAACACACTCACTTCGTGTAGAAACATCCATCAAACCATCGTCACGATACAACCACAGATAAGTCTGTTACAATAACTACGCCTTATCCTACCTAAAGCACCGCTGATCTACAATGTTTGCTGATGGAGAAATTCTAACCTACAATCTGACATTTACTGCCTAGTATGTGAGTGAATAAACTCCCTTACAGTTTTCTCTTGTCCCAGCAGTTTTTAACATCAGTACATTTAGCATAAAATGTGTTCACCATTTTAATTGTAACATTTCACTTAAAAATCCTTGTTTTCTATAACATTTACACAGATTTTTTTTAATGCGATTAATCGCGATTAACTATATGAAATTCTGAGATTAATCGCGATTAAAAATTTTAATCGTTTGACAGCCCTAATATATACAGTGTATCACAAAAGTGAGTACACCCCTCACATTTCTGCAGATATTTAAGTATATCTTTTCATGGGACAACACTGACAAAATGACACTTTGACACAATGAAAAGTAGTCTGTGTGCAGCTTATATAACAGTGTAAATTTATTCCTCCCTCAAAATAACTCAATATACAGCCATTAATGTCTAAACCACCGGCAACAAAAGTGAGTACACCCCTTAGTGAAAGTTCCTGAAGTGTCAATATTTTGTGTGGCCACCATTATTTCCCAGAACTGCCTTAACTCTCCTGGGCATGGAGTGTACCAGAGCTTCACAGGTTGCCACTGGAATGCTTTTCCACTCCTCCATGACGACATCACGGAGCTGGCGGATATTCAAGACTTTGTGCTCCCCCACCTTCCGCTTGAGGATGCCCCAAAGATGTTCTATTGGGTTTAGGTCTGGAGACATGCTTGGCCAGTCCATCACCTTTACCCTCAGCCTCTTCAATAAAGCAGTGGTCGTCTTAGAGGTGTGTTTGGGGTCATTATCATGCTGGAACACTGCCCTGCGACCCAGTTTCCGGAGGGAGGGGATCATGCTCTGCTTCAGTATTTCACAGTACATATTGGAGTTCATGTGTCCCTCAATGAAATGTAACTCCCCAACACCTGCTGCACTCATGCAGCCCCAGACCATGGCATTCCCACCACCATGCTTGACTGTAGGCATGACACACTTATCTTTGTACTCCTCACCTGATTGCTGCCACACATGCTTGAGACCATCTGAACCAAACAAATTAATCTTGGTCTCATCAGACCATAGGACATGGTTCCAGTAATCCATGTCCTTTGTTGACATGTCTTCAGCAAACTGTTTGCGGGCTTTCTTGTGTAGAGACTTCAGAAGAGGCTTCCTTCTGGGGTGACAGCCATGCAGACCGATTTGATGTAGTGTGCGGCGTATGGTCTGAGCACTGACAGGCTGACCCCCCACCTTTTCAATCTCTGCAGCAATGCTGACAGCACTCCTGCGCCTATCTTTCAAAGACAGCAGTTGGCTGTGACGCTGAGCACGTGCACTCAGCTTCTTTGGACGACCAACGCGAGGTCTGTTCTGAGTGGACCCTGCTCTTTTAAAACGCTGGATGATCTTGGCCACTGTGCTGCAGCTCAGTTTCAGGGTGTTGGCAATCTTCTTGTAGCCTTGGCCATCTTCATGTAGCGCAACAATTCGTCTTTTAAGATCCTCAGAGAGTTCTTTGCCATGAGGTGCCATGTTGGAACTTTCAGTGACCAGTATGAGAGAGTGTGAGAGCTGTACTACTAATTTGAACACACCTGCTCCCTATGCACACCTGAGACCTAGTAACACTAACAAATCCCATGACATTTTGGAGGGAAAATGACAAGCAGTGCTCAATTTGGACATTTAGGGGTGTAGTCTCTTAGGGGTGTACTCACTTTTGTTGCCGGTGGTTTAGACATTAATGGCTGTATATTGAGTTATTTTGAGGGAAGAATAAATTTACACTGTTATATAAGCTGCACACAGACTACTTTTCATTGTGTCAAAGTGTCATTTTGTCAGTGTTGTCCCATGAAAAGATATACTTAAATATCTGCAGAAATGTGAGGGGTGTACTCACTTTTGTGATACACTGTATATATATATATATATATACTGTATATATATATATATATATATATATATATATATATATATATACAGTATATATAATTTCCAATAACCATGTATACTATATAATCAACATACCTGCCTATATAACAGCAGCATCTAAACAAAGCCTATGTGAACACGTAACAAACAAACCCCTTTCAGACAGTGACAGGAGATGGGGTTTGAACCTAACTCCCCGGGACCTTTTGGTACCCACACTATCTGCATTGGTAGAAAAGAGGGGATGCTTTTCCTTTGGCTTTTTTGTGTAAATTAGTATGTTACTCTTTAAGTTTGTTGCTATAGCAACTGCAATGTACCCCATTCTCAGTGACCGAATGTGGCTCATGTTGAAGGAATTGTGCCTCATATGTCATCACGACAACAGTATCTAAACCCCATTAAAAATACCATCAAAGAGCAGTCAGAGCAGGTAAGAGTAGCTACCAGCATATTGTCATGTCTGGTGTTTATAGCCCTTTGCTGTCGCTGGCTGTGTTGTGATGTAGATTGCTGTCTGTATTGGAATGCACTACGTTGTGTCTGCAGAGAGTGTAAAGTAAACGCTGGAGTGAGACTGAGCTGATCAAGTAAGAAAAAAGCACCCAACCTTCCCTTCAGAAAAACAAGCTCATGTTGAGTTACCATGACAACAGGGCAGTTATGTAAGTGTTGCCATGATGTGTTTCCATGGCAACAAATACTTGACCACGCCCACAAGCTGGATTAATTTAGAGTGGCCACTTCCTGTGCTCTTTGGTCACACTGACAAAATTCTGATTGGTGAATTTGAGTGTAATTAGCGTGTGATTGTCTGATTACGAGAGGATGATTGTAGTTATTCTCAGAAGTAAGAGACATCAGAATCTTCTTAATCACTATTTAGGTAGCTTTGTTCTTAATTCTCCCTCAATAATTAATGTGTTTAAAAACAGTGTTTAAAAACAGAGAGATAAGCTGCCCAGAGTTTTATTTCCATAACAGAAAGTCTTAGCAGAGATGCCAGACTGAATGTACCATTTATATTGGGCAGCAGAAATATAGAACAATATCAGAGAAGGATGATCATAAAGGCACCAATTGCATTTCTGTCAATGTAACTGTGTGGTAAAAGCCTATGGTAAACCACTTGTTACCAGTTTACCAAGAAAACCAAATACAAAGGAACAACTGTGAATATAGCACCTGAAGATGGGTGCGTAAGAGCTGAGGATTCCTTTGAGTACGTTTTGCTTGTAGGATGTGGCCTTTTAGATGCCTAGTTGCTGAGATTGTCAAGCGAAAAAATATGATTAAAAGCTGCAAAAACAAAATCCGAATCAAAATTGAGAATGTTCGAAGTATGAATTGGCAAGATGGAAGACATGAAAATGGAAATGGATTGTCAATATCATTATCATTAACATCATTGGGATCATCAAATTAAATCGAAAGGATCAAGAAACTTTTGATTAGGAGAGCACTGTTGCTACTACTCAGGTACAGCAAATAAGAAATTAAGTGGCTTCAATTATCATCAAGGATGCCAACAAGACCGTTATTGAATACAATGCTTTGAATTATCGACTGATGTCAATCTGATTTAATGCACAACCATTCAACATTACTGTCATCCAGGTTTATGGTCCAACAATATATGCCAGTGAGAAAAAAACTAAAAAGTTGTTGGAACTAAAATTGACAAGAACTGCAAGCAAAATGTTCTGCTGGTTATGGTAGACTGGAATGCCAAAGATGGAAATCAGAATATTGAAAATCCTACTGCACAACACATCCTTGGAAACAGGAATAAAGCCAGAAAGTGACTAGTTTACTGTACCAAACCGACTAAATTCTTTGCACTAAGAGATTGATCTTAATTGCAATTGCAAAGACATGGCCTCAAGTTGATTATAGAACAGCTCACAAACTTCTAATCTGCAAGCTCCAAGTCAAGCTAAAAAAATCAGACCATCAGACTTCCAAAATATGACCTGTAAAACATACCACCACATACCACTGTCCTCAAGTAAAACATTTGAAACAGGTGCTCAGGTGGTGCAGCGGTAAAACACAGCTATGCCATCTGGCTGGGCTGGATGCCTACATAAACAACGATTGGCTGTTGTTCATAGAGGGTGGGAGCCAGACAGGGAAATCCTCATAACTATTGCGATTACGACCTGTGCTGGCTGATTCATGGTGCCTGCACAGAGTCGAGGTATAATGCATTGATCATGGTGTGGCTCTCAGTACACGAAGCTGATACGCATATGAACTCGTGCAGGTGAAAAGATGCAGTCGGCTACTTCACACTTGTCGGAAGGGGCATGTGTCAGTCTCGCTCTCCTCAATAAGAGCAAGGATCAGCATCAGTAGAGAGGAAGCATAATGCAGTTGGATAATTAGGAGAAAAAGGGAGAAAATGCATAAAAAAGATCAGAATTCAAATGCTACACATAACTGAAAGAGAACTACAGGAGCTAAAGATGAAACCCAAAACAGTCATCAAAGAAGAATCAGAGCAAAACTTGGGAAGAATGAAACCATGGGCATTACAAAAAAGTAAATAGAGGCCAAATCAAGGAGGATTAAGATCTTTTAAGGGACTTAACCGTGAATTCCAAAGAGCCATAAGAAAGGACCTTAATAACATCTGTAAAGACATTAAAGAAAGAAAGAATACAAGAATATGAAGAAAAAGAAAACAAGAACTGTGCTCTAGAAGATAAGAAAGATTAGAAATAAATTTCAACCTCATGTTAGTATGCTAAGGGGGATGTCAATGGACAGGTCATAACTGATCAATGATCAGACGATCATTCAGTCAAAAGAGCATTTGTTTGGTCTGCAACCAATGGTGAATGAGAATGACCATTATGCATACAAAAATGTTTAGTTGATGTAGCACCAAATAGTGTAAAATGTTAGAATTATGAAGATGTTATTTGTTCAGACATCATGGACAAAAGGCAAAAAAATACAAAAATGCATCAATAAAGCTTCTTTTGCATATGATTTCTGTTTTTCTTTACAGGGAATCAGGTCTTGTCCTGGGGCTGGAATGAGCATGGGATGTGTGGAGACGGTTCGTTATGTGACATTTACCAACCACAGCCAATTTCTGCCCTTCAAAATGTCAAACCTCTCTTGATTGGCTGTGGAGCAGGACACTCTATGGCATTTTGTTGTTTGAAGAACAGTGAAGAGATTGAAGGCTAAAAATATGTCAGGTTTGTATTTTCATGCTAAGCTAATTATAGCTTTCAGAAACCAGTGGTAATTTTAGTAATTAGGAGTTAAACTTACAAATAAAAATAACAAATAAAATTCATTGAAAATTTAATGTCACTTTGATAGAACAAGCAAATGAAAGGAACATTGATTAAAAGTAATTGATGATTTCCTTTTTCAAAAGTAAATTAAAAAGTTGAACGCACTTAGGCAGTTAATTGAATTCACCTTAAACACTGAAGAATGCAGCGCTGTGAAAAAGTATTCACTCTATCTAATTTCTTCTATTTGTGTTACATTTAATGTTTTACATCTTTCAATTAATTTAGATTTTAAAGATAAAGACAACACAAGTAAACACAAGTTGCATTTTTAAATAATCAATTATTCAATATAACTGTATGTCCATAACAAACTGATGGACAGACATTCTACTTAATGATTTTCTGGTAGAGAGCAGAATTCGTGGTTTTCCAAGACCTGTGGAAGCAAAGGAGCCCCAAACCATCACACTACCACCGCAATGTTTGACTGTTAGTATTAAGTTCTTGTGATGGAATGTGGTGTTAGTTTTTATGGCAGATGTAACGGAACCCATGCCAAAAAGATTCACCTTTGTCTCATCAATCAATGGAATATTATTATATATTATTATTAAATAAGTCTTGGGGTCATCTAGATGTTTTTCAAATGCAAAACAAGCCTTTGTGGGGTTTTTTGGTGTCCAGTAGTTGAGGCCTTTAGTTCCTTAGATGTTTGTCTGGGTTTTTTCTGACCTTCGGATGAGTCATAGCTGCATTATTGGTGAAATTGTGGTTGGCTGGCCACTCCTGGGAAAGTTCACTACTGTTACAGATTTTTCTATTTTTTTTATTATGGCTCACGGTGTGGTTTACTGGAGTCCCAGAGCCTTAACAGTGACTTTATTTCCCTTTTTACACTGGTGGATTTCTATTACTTTGTTGTATTAAAATTTTTGTGACGTGCTGCTTTTTGAGGCCTTCTAGCCTGCTACCCATTACCAGAGATGTTGTATTTAAGTGATGTTTAGATTAACAGGTCTGGCAGTAATTATGCCTGGGTGTGGCTAGTGAAATTGAACCCAATTGTCAAGTAAAATTGGGTAACTGGTAATTTAATAGCTAAGGGGGCAGTAATTTTGTCTATTTTTTGCTTGATACAAGATCTCTGCTTCTTAACAATCTGTGGTTACTGTGGTCTGATTCTCCACTTCATATGGCTATATTTATAGCATGATGTTTTCTCATGCATACATTTCTACTGGCTTGAAGGTCACTTACAGTCAACAGTGGTGTACTAATGCTGTTATAAATAGTAATAATAATCATTTCCCTAATGATGCAAATAATACCATTATTAATAATTTTAATGCCATTTTAATACTAATATTACCACTACTTTTACTACTAATAATAATCATAATAATAACAATGTGTATAAAGTGTGTGTATAGTGTACTGTACTAAATAATATAATCAGAAATGTATACACAGATCAGCCATAACATTAAAACCACCTCCTTGTTTCTACACTCATTGTCCATTTTATCAGCTCCACTTACCATATAGAAGCACTTTGTAGTTCTACAATTACTAACTGTAGTCCATATGTTTCTCTGCATGCTTTGTTAGCCCCCTTTCATGCTGTTCTTCAATGGTCAGGACTCTCCCAGGACCACTACAGAGCAGGTATTATTTAGGTGGTGGATCATTCTCAGCACTGCAGTGACACTGACATGGTGGTGGTGTGTTAGTGTGTGTTGTGATGGTATGAGTGGATAATACACAGCAGCGCTGATGGAGTTTTTAAACACCTCACTGTCACTGCTGGATTGAGAATAGTAGACCAACCAAAAATATCCAGCCAACAGTGCCTCGTGGGCAGCGTCCTGTGACCACTGATGAAGGTCTAGAAGATGACCAACTCAAACAGCAGCAATAGATGAGCAATCGTCTCTGACTTCACATCTACAAGGTGAATCAACTAGGTAGGAGTGTCTAATAGAGTGGACAGTGAGTGGACACGGTATTTAAAACTCCAGCAGCGCTGCTGTGTCTGATCCACTCATACCAGCACAATACACACTAACACACCACCATCATGTCAGTGTCACTGCAGTGCTGAGTATCAAATAACCTTTATACTATAAACAAAACTGGGATTACTAATAAAAAGTATTAATGAATATGAGTGCAGTTTTGTAAAGGAAACAACTTGAGGTAAGCAGCAATGGAAATATTTTGTGTGAGTGCACCGCGCGAGTTGAATCACTTTAAAGCTTTTGTTTTAATGGATTAGCTTTGTCATTCATTGACTTTAGAATTTATTGAGCTGTGTATTCATAATGAGACATATAATATATTGATGTATTGTTTGATATATATTATACATTAAGGAAATATGGCTTCATGAAATATATCTTCAAAGTAATTTACATTGCACAGAATATCAGGTGTATATACAGTATGTGGCCTGTAATTCTTTAAGTATGTTCATAAAGTTAGTTAAAGTTAGTTAGGTAAAAATAACAGTAAATTTTTTTTAACTAAGAAACACAGTAAACAAAAGTCATAATTGTTATTTTTTATTATCATTTAGTTTTTTTTTAAATTGTATTTTTTCCTCAGGAAAAAGAACACAAGTTTGCTTCAACAAATCAAACCATCAATTAAAACAACATCTTATGTTTTATATAACTAATCACTATGCACTGTACGGTGCATGAAACATACACAGAACATGTTACAGAACAGCACAAACAGTGGAGAGGTCTGCATCACTGAAGAGAGGATTTTATCCCACAGCATACAACCCTTAGCCTTTAAAATGTAAGCCATCCATGTAAAACTCATCTAAATGCTGTAGACAATGAGTTTCCATTTCAACATTTATTTTATGTTCCGTTTATTTAAGTACTAACATTAGATCAACTTGGACGGAACTTTATTTTTCTTGTGATATGTGTTAATTATTTATTACCTCATGGTTTGTAACTTGATCACAAGGGGTTGTATTGTAAATCCTCTGATCACTTTGTGCTCTTGTGATGTTGAGTGTGCAAATAGTCCAGCATATTAAAAGGGGCTGATGTAGATGTCCCCAAGGATATGACTGGCAGTGTTGTTTGTTGGTCCCACAGAATTGGGCATACTGTACATTTTCACAACAATGAAAAAATAAATATTGAAGTAAGCTTAAGACACAGTTGTTTCCATTCTCTTATTTACCTGTCTATTAAAAACCCTGTATGTTTATGGTGTTGCTATAGATAAAAGTCTACTAGAATCAGAACTTTTGCTGGATTGTCAGGTGTAAAAGTTAGTCTCAAAAGCAGATTCCGTCAAAGAAAACAGAAACATTTTGACGGTAAACAGACTGGTATTGACAAGTACAAGTTCAACAGCAAATGTGGCATTTCAAAAAAGCCAAGTTCTGTTCAGTTCACATAAAAAGAAGTTTGGTCCTTTTGCTGTTTCCACCAAAGTAGACATTTCATTCACCAAAACAAATTGTAGTTAGAAGCCTGCATGTACTCTACACATGATTTTCAATTTTATATTGTAGAGAAGGAGACAGGTGAACAGGTGCAAACAGTGCAAAATGCATTTACTAAACAGTTGCTACGGTAATACAAAAAAAGTCGTTACTCTTTGTTATTTTCTCCCTACTTGGACATGACTATCACCAGGATTATACTTGCTGTGTGAATACACGTGTATCCAGGCAGTGGTGGTGGTGGCAGCAATGCTGTGCGTGCTGTCTTTGCACCTAGTGAATTTGAAGTGATGTATAGCTGTCTGTTTTGCAACATTTTACAGTAACTAATTAAAACTAAGGGGGGAAAGTAATTCTGATATTATTTCACACAGAGCTCCAGAACTTGACTGGACAAATGTATTGACACCCTCAATTTTAAATTTGGCTACACACCCTTTGGAAAAAATAATTGAAATCTGTCCTTTCCTGTAACCATGAATGAGCTTCTTACACCTGTCTACTGGAATTTTGGACCACTCTGCTTTTGCCAACTGCACCAGATCTTTTGTATTTGAGGCATGCCCTCTCCCAACTGCTGATCTCAGGAATTCAATAGATTTAAGACCTGGACTCATTGCTGGCCACTTCAGAACTCTCCAGTACTTCATCCATTCCTGGGTGCTTTTCAAAGTATACTTTGGGTCATTGTCCTGCTGGAAGACCCATGACACTCAGCTTTCTGACACTGCTCCCTTCATTGTTCTCCAAAATTCTTTGGTAGTTTTTAGATTTCATGATGCCGTCATGGCATCCAGTGCCAGAAGCAGCAAAGCAACCCCAAAACATAATAATAGTAATACTTATATAGCACCTTTCATAAACCCAAGGTCGCTTTATAAAAACAAAAGCCATTAGTGGGAGCAAACAATTTCAGAGAAAAGGTAGATTTTTAGCTGAGCTTTAAAACTGTAAAAAGTTATAGAGGAGCGAGTAGGTACCTGGGTGAAGGACCTGTCACACATGGTGGAAACCTATACTTGAAAACAACTAACAGACCAGAATTAGATGACCTTACTGTGAAATAACTGTGGACGTCCACTTTGTTTGATCGTAGGAACAGAGTTTCTTTCTTTGAAGGCCTCATTTTGTTTTCTGCAAATGGTACAGTGATGTGCTTTTCCAAAAAGCTCTATTGGTCAAATCTGTCAACAGGACATTTTCCTAGAAAGATTGTGGCTTTCTCAAGTAAGTTCTGACAAACTTCAGTCTGGCTTTTCTCTACAGGACAGACTTTTTTTCTAGGTTGATTGAGGTTTTTCATCCACCATCTGAACAATGCTTTGTTGCAATGTTCTATCAATTTTTCTTGTCCATAGATGTCCAGGGAAGTCAGCTGCAGTGCCATTGGCTGTAATTTTCCTAATGACATTGTGCGCAAAGGACACAGGAACATTTAGTTCTCTGGAGATGGACTTGACATCGTCCATGCTTTTGAACAGTTTTGGTTCTCACATCCTTGGACAATTCTTTGCTCTTTTCTCTTCTTCATGCTCAATGTGGTAGATACAGACATAAGGTTTGTGTCAACTTTCCTTCATTTAAACTAGTTCTAGGTGTGATTTCTATATTGTCAGCATCTGTTAATTGCCACGAGTTATAATATAAGTATAAAGGAAAGGAGCAATTATTATTTTAGAATTTTGACCAGTCCTTTACTTTAGTCCTGTGTGAAATGATGGCAAATTTAACTTTTTTCGCATCTTTTTGTGTGGTGCCAATGATATGAATCCAAATATATTCTGAAAAGGAGAAGTGGTGCAATTTCTAAATGTGTAGGGGTGCCATTATTTTTGACCATGAGAATACTTATGTAAATGAACAAGGGAATCCAAAAAAGCACATCCCAAAGTTGGGACCAGGAGCAAAAAAGCTTATATTTGCATTTTACTTGAATTTAATTCAACTATTAAACGACTACTTGAATATTAAACACAAATAATGCCAAGTTCACACTACATGACTTTCCAAGTCGTCAGGTCGCTGTACAGTTCACACTACACGACTGAATCTCTTGCACTCGGGAGTCCTTCAGTCGGTGTGTAATTCACAGTACACGACTGATCGGTAATATGGGATTTCACACTACACGATCCATCACCAACTGGAATCACAGACGAGCTTCTCTGGTCTCCCTTTTTTTTGTACTTTACAAAAACACGTGTGAGAAGTGACGAGAGGGTTTAATGATACCACGTCCAAAAATGCACGTCAACAAGTAGCGAGAGATCAAAGTGTTTGTGGTCTGATGTGCAGCGTAAAATCAAAGAGGAAAAATAAATGAATCTGAGTGGATTTGGCAACACAAACAGTATATGGCTTGTTCTGTAGTAAGTTGGAGGTTAATTAATAATTTTGCAATGCAGCGTGGGTATTATGTTTTGTAGAGGACGATCAAATCAGAAATACTGTAAAACGTGTGTGTGCCGGTGTATCCTGATATAAACTATATTAATTAAGCCCGTCCCAGTGTTTACACTTCCCTCCTGCTGGAGGAATTAAAACATGACATTTGTGGAAGGATTGACTCTCTGGCATCGGATCTCCGTGAAGAGGTTGCTTTGATTCGAAACGAACTGAGAAGTGCAATTGAGCCTCTAAAACTCAACATTAACGCGCAAGAACACACTATTAAGGACCTGGAGCATGCATGCTCAAACCATGGTGGCAAGCTAAGCGAAATCGAGGCCACGGTTAACACTTTGAAATCCCAAATAAGTGTATTAACGGACAAATGTGAGGACTAAGAAGGAAGATCTAGGAGAAATAACATTCATCTAGTTGGATTACCCGAATGTATGGAAGGCCAACACCCAACTAACTTAGTTGCTCAGCTATTAACGGATCTTCTCAGCCTAGACGAGGTGCCATTACTAGACAGAGCGCATCACATTTTGCAAGTCGGTGACACACCTCGTCCTTTTGTGATTAGGGTGCACTTTTTTTATGTCCGAAATGAGATCCTTACTTAAATTGTTATGCTGATTATATAATATGTAATAAAAAATGTTGTATTTAATTTGAAAGAAATGCAAAACACATTTCAATAGTGCTCTCAGTCTTTTGGCCCCCACTGTATAGACATACAATTTGAGTATTTCAGACTGCTGCTGATATTCCCTTATATTTTGCTATTCAACAATCACTGTTAATATGGGTATTGCAGCTTTGCCCACACAGCCTTTTTATGTTTGAGGACATGCACGTGTAGTTGACTGCAAGTATAATCCCAGCCTAAATGTAATATAGACTTATAGCAACATTTATAACATTAAAACAGAGGTACACCAAACCCAGAAATACTTCAAAGTCACTTAAAGGGAAACAAATTAAGTCACATTGTTGATGCACCAGCACACAAAAGCATTAAATACAACACCAACGAACACACATAACCCAAAACAATAGGCACTTCACGTTGTACAACAGCACGATAATCGGTCACGTGACAGAGATACATATGGCTAAACAACAACAGCTTCTCTGTGCTACATCTACGCTGAGTCTGTTTCTGCTTCTCTAATGCTCATCTACTGTACACGCAAACACACTCGTACATCCACATGCGTACAAAAATACACGCTACAGAACTATCAGGTGGGAGATGTGGCTTTATGGTTGACACACATAGTGGTTGGCACACCATGGTTCATGACACACACTGACTCTGTTGGTTGTCTGCTTCGGCTCGCCCGCTTGGCTTCTAAAAAACATACAAAGAAGAAAAAACAACAACAACAAACAACAAGAAGAAATCATATTAATACACCAAACAAGCACAACAACAGAAGGGGACAGATGGAGGGGATGGAAAGGGCACCATGCAGGCGAACACAATGGGACATCTTCAGTGCAGAGCGGTGAAATTGTAAAAGTGTCAAGTAAAAAATGACACTCATGGTAAATGCTGCGAGTTTTACCATGCCAATCACCATGCTTGATCAGGAATCAGCATTCATTACACAGGCAGCGTACACAGACAAACTATGTTAATGAAGTCATTTTTATGAAGTGTATCCCAACAGGACATGCTGTCCATTTCTCTGGAAATGTTGGGTGCCATGCTTTTGTAAAAAGCAGGGCAAAGTCTTCACTGCTCCTGCTTTCTTCTGTGTACCCCCTAATAAAGGTTGTGTACTCTTTGACCTTGCTGACCTCTTGGAGATCCAGTGCAATGACAGATTCACAACACATAACAACAGTTGTTTAAAAATGACAATTTAAAAAGTACAATTTAAACTTAATTAAATAATAAACGCCACCACGTAATGACTGAACAGCTAAGAGGCAAAAGGTCAAAGAGAAGCATTGGAACGGAGGTGCAGAGTTTGTTGCCAAGCAACGAAGGTGATGTTCATGTGTGTTCTGTCAAATAAAAACAGAGTCCATACAGATTCAATACAAAATTTATTTCATGCAATGTTTTTATTTACAGTCTCATTCGCATACTGTAGTTAATATTTTGCATAAAAGTGCATGCATTTACCTTTCCCCAAGTAACTTATTCAAAATAACACTTTTTTTTCATAAGTGCACATATTCTTACATAATACACTTTACAAATGATTCAATATGCTACAAGAAAAACACACAGCTTCAATTAGCAATACACAGCACGAAACTCAATTATGATTTCAAAACAAGAAATGCCAAATTGAATGGTGTATTGTGATTAGCTGCTTTGAAGTAAAGTGGAATAGGTCTGCTCAGGGCCATTATTAAAGTGCATAATTTCACTTTTTTGCATTTGAGTTCTTTAAAAAGAAGAAAGAAAGAAAGAAAGAAAGAAAGAGAGAGAGAGAGAGAGAGAGAGAAAGAGAAAAAAGTGTGGTCAAAGTGACCACTGCTACTATACGAGATTTGATGTATGCTTAAACACACACCAGTTCACGGCCTGGGGAAAGGCAATAATGTCAGCAAAGAAGATGTCTTCACTGTTACATGTACTTTTTATCATCATAAATGACAACATATTCTGTGTTATATATTTGCAAAGAAGCTCTGGATGTAAAACAAGGTATTTTCTTTACATGATTTTAATAGACTTACATTTTTTCTCAGTTTCCCATGCAAGGCATGCAAATGCAAATGAGTTTTCTTCAGTCAGAGTTTCATGTTGGTGACGTGTGCATCATGATTAGTTAGTGTTAATAACTATTGTACTTAATAACTATTTCTAAAAGCTAAACAATAGAAAATAGCCATTTTCTCATCTTTTTTCTTTTTCTTTTTTCCAAAAAAGGTGTCCAATAGCACCTGAAAAACCACAGCTTCAGAATCAATGTACCATTGGTTACTTAATATTATATTGTTTATTTTTGTCATAATAAAACTGGTAAAACAAAATAAAAAGAAAATTAAAAAAAAATTCAGATCACACAGCGCAGTTCAGTTGTGGACGAGCCATTACTACTTTATAATTGATCAAAACACTCCTATTTAGTTTTTTTCCCAGATATGGTCATTGTTAAACTCATAGATCAGGCTATTTTACCCTACTGTTTACCTTTTCAAAGTTCTTGATCACATGACATAAACATGTGACAAATCAAAAGAAAATATATAAGAAAGTGCTGGGCCATAATTAGCTGTCGGAGCAGCCCTTTTAAAATCTTTAAAACTCTATACCTTAAAGAACTTATAAAAAAGACTGCCTCAGTCAAACACAATCTTAGTTAATAACATAGGATTTACGTTAATTCCATACTTATCAAAGTGACCATTTGAGCCCTGTAGATGAGGTACAAACCCAAACAAACAAGCAAAATGTCAAGCATAGCATGCCTGAACCACCCAACCTCTGTAAAGGTCAAGTATTCAGGCCTAAACTGTTAAGCTGAATGCCTTACATGTTCTTGTTACTTGTCTAACACATTACCTTTACTCATTTTAAGGTTTTCTTCAAATTTGTCACATACTTGTAACTTTATCAAAGATGTACAGTTAGATTACAGAATAAATAAACCAGCACTGATGCTGTCTGTTCATACTGTATTGTTGGATGTTGTTGAGTTTCTTGTTATCTTGATAACTGTAACTTCTTTGGCAGGTTTAGTCATCAGCCTGTTATCAGAACCCAGAAACTAATTCAGATTGGAGCTGTACATCTGATTTTTAATCTGAATTATCAGGTAATGCAACTAACTTGTTTTCTTTTGCTATCTTTAAACTTAGTGAAAACTAACCTCACTCCTACTTTGCAAATAGCAAAATCCATACCCATGTGCTACCTTCCGTAGATAAATGTTTTCCTACATTGCAATACTGACATATTTTTACTGGGCCAAAGTGAATAGCCTGTAAGTAAAACAGTGTGACCTTACTTTATTCTCACAAGCGGTATAAGGATAAGTAGTAAATAGTGAGGTTTGACCAGCGAAAAGCAAGAATTGGTGTAGACCCACCCACAACGTTACATTGAAGAATCAATGTACACTCACTAGCCACTTTATTAGGATGTCTACAGATACTGGGTAGAATCATTTGTGATTTCAGAAAAGCTTAAATTTATTGTGATTTGTGCTTTGTAACATGGTGCATTATCATTAAGAAAGTTATACATTATACACCGATCAGGCATAATATTATGACCAATAATATTATGATTCACTTCACCTGTCAGTGGTCATAATGTTATGCCTGGTCGGTGTACATAGATAGTGGCATTCAAACAATGGTTGAATGTATTAACAGGCCCAATGTGTGTCCGGAAAAAACACCACCACCTTTAACCTACCACTATTAGCCTGAACTATTGACACGAGGGGTTCATGGATTCATGCCGTATACCTCAAATTCTAATCCTGTCATCTGTGTGTTGCAGCAGAAACCCAGATTTATTAAACCAGGCAACATTTTTCCAATCCTAAACTGTCTAGATTAACTGTAAACTCAATGTACTCCAAGATTCCACTTCTTGGCAGACAAGAGTAGAACTCCTTGAGTTATTCCGCTGCTGTAGCCCACCCACCTTTAAATTTACAATGTTGTGCATTCCCTGAGATGCTTCTTGCTCACCACAGTAATTTCATCCACTGCACTGCTTCCAATTGACTGGCTGATTGTATAATTACACAAATAAGCAGAAGTACACACATTCCTAATTAAGTGGCAAATAAGTGCAAATGATTGTTCTGTGTTTAGCATAAAATGATCTGAATTCTTGTTTCTAGTTTCTTGTAAAAAAAAATACATAAACAAAATAACCAGTTATTTTTCCCTAACACTTAGGGAAAGACTTCTAAGTAACCAAAAGTACACAAACCCTTTAGGAACACTGAAATGAGAGAGGGTTGGAGAAAGAGTGCTAGGTATTAGAGAGAAATGTGTAGACTAAAAACTGGACAGGAGATAAGACATGATGAAATGGGACTTTAACAGACATGAGAAAAGTATGAAAGTAACACAATGTGAGTTGATGTTTAAAAGTAGAAGTAACCCAAAAGGGTCAGGATGAAAACAAAAGTAGGGAAGGACTGAAGAATTGAAGGTTGATGAGAGACGGATGGTACACAGTGTGGGCAGGCGTCTCAGCGCAGCGCTGCAGAGCGAGGCCTCTGATTGGTTAGTTTGCTTGTCCATGCTACAGGATGGATGGGATGGGGGAGTGGGCCTGCTGCATGAGACAGGGCGGGCTGCAGGGGAGGGCCGACACTGAGGCCACGCCTCCGGACATGCTGCTATGGCTCCATGGCTTTTCGTAACCTTCATTTAAAGAGAGAAAGGGCTTTCAGTATACCACAGCGCAGTTGCAAACGCCAGACATGTGTGACTGTATGTGCACATCTGTGAGATGCTTTAGTGTGTAAACCCTGCCATGTAGTTATGCTCATGGTGAAGCAGTTGACAGTGACCATTCACCAAGTCAACTGTAACAATTCCCATGCGGTTTATGCATCTGTCTACTGCATGCACAGGGTGGTATCACAGTGCTAACCAGTACAACACAGGTTTAAAACACCAAAGAACACAGCCAGAGAGCTTAGTGAAACATCATTAACCAGTTACAATAAGTATGAAGTATGAAATATTAGTACATTTCTAACCTTTTACAAAGTTTTGTGTGTAGGCTGATGGTTATGGTTATGTTTATGTATTGACAGTAAGAGTCTAATCAAAGAAAATCAAAGAGTCTAATCAAAGAAAATAAACTAACAATAGTTAAGTTTAATAGTAATAGTAATAGTAATAGTATTAAAGTATTTAATAGTAATAGTTTAATATATAATAAAACCCCTACCAATGCCTAACAGTGACACTCGGATTTATCACTAATTACTTTACACTAGTAACTTTGTTTACATTTTTTTGCCACAATGATTTTTTGTAATTATTCCTTTTTCATTTAGCCAACGTATTTTTCAACCTTGGTGAAATACCTTTTTTTTTCATTTTAGCAGGTGTGAGACTCGGAGGTGTGACCTGCTCTGTTACACTAGTACAGATTATGAGCTATTTAACAACCTATACAGTGGTGCCAAACAATCTTGGGTAAAAGACAGACATTTTTCCAGTTATATTTCTATTATATTCTTTGACATAAAGACTTCAAATACCATCATGTTGAACTAGTTTCCCTACAACAAAGAGCTTTATGTAACCACTATACAATTAGTAAGTAGTGTGTTTATATAATGTGACTATAAACTGCTTTATAACTAAATGAACCTTGTACAGTAGAATTGAGGTATTTTGAAAAATGAACAAAGTCACTGTTCAGTTTCATGGTACCAGCTACATCCCTAATTATGGGATCTTCAGTGTGGGATTTTGGGTAGTGTAGTATCTTATGAGCTCTACCTTATCTTACACGATGTTTTAGGACAAAGATCTGTTCACACTAATAAAACACATGATCCAGTATGTCTGGATGATCAAAATGTATTAACATTAAAACAAATGTGTCTAGGAGTCTCTGGCTGGCTGAGTTCTTATCATGTGACCACATGCTTTATATAACCATGCTGGAATTCTCAGGGTCACTGTCATCAATATCACCTGCGTTAGTGAATCTGCATGCATGACTATTTATCAAGCAGGAACTTCCCTTAGTGGCATAACATTGGTGATTTGCGTGTCTTTTTTAGTTTTATTTTCCAACCCTCTCCCCCTAATCTAGTCATTTCTAATTTCCTATTGTAGTTCCACTGCCACTTGGGCCACCCCTGTTCTGGTTGAGTAGAGCTGCTGACTTGCAAGGTTCCTTGTACATGTACAGTTGGCAGAAACTTCTTTTCACCAGCCAGTGGCGGGTTCCCAAACTACTTACACTGGCGCCTCCACCAGTTCTGGGGATCTTCCTTACTTTAGACATGGCCAGATGTGTTTGTTGGATGCTTGACCAGGTCACCAGCACTTGTAAGAATCTCAGAGTATGATCACTCCACAGTGGTGAAATAAGGCATTAGGCCACTGCACCACATGACCACCCTGGCATGTCTACTTACACTATATAGCCAAAAGTATTTGGACACCTCACAGCTTGTTGGACATCCAATTTCAATAATGCTATTAAATAGTATTAAAATAGAGTGACCTCTATGTGATCTTTTCCACTATAAAACAGCCACTTTTCTGGAAAGGCTTTTCACACAACTTTGATATATGTCTATTTGTGCCCATTGAGTAAAAAGAGCATTTGTATGGCTTGGATGTTGGCCAAGAAAGCCTCAACCGATGCTCCAGTTCAATTCAGAACTGTTCAGTGGGGCTGAGGTCAGAGCTCTGTGCAGGCTGCTGGAGTTTCTTTGTCTTTATAGACTTTGCTTTGTGTACAGGGACACAGTCATGTGGAAACAGGAAACAGCCTTCCCTAAACTGTTGCTGCAAAGTTGGAAGCATATATTTTCCTTTATATAATTGATTTTTACAGTTAGCAACTGTTGTGGCTGAAACATGTGAATTCTGTAATTAGAAGGCTTGTCCCAATACTTTTGTCCATATGGTGTATTTAGGTTAAACTAGGGTCAATTATTTGAAACGTTAACCCTTGGGTTTAAGTAAGTCATAACCCTAAATTGTAAGAGTGACACTTACATTTATTAAAACCATAAATAGGACCGATAGGATGTGTTATTTTTAGTAAATCTGATATTGACAACCCTAAGCAAGGTTCTACAGGGCGGAATCCCTGACTGCAATGGTAAAGAACCTGCTTATTGGTCTCCCTGCAGTGTAAAAACCACCCTGACAGACAGCTGTTTAATTTTACATTAAACACCTGGCATGCACCTGCTAATCTAATGTTGATTAACAGTGACCGGTTACATACCCTTCCGGACTCTCGCCCCTAGGTGATTGCCCCGTTCTGCTGAAGTTAGTAGGAAGCAGGGTCTCTCACGGTCCACAGGGCTGAAAACCTCCTCCGGTGACACAGCTTGGTCAATATGTGGACAGTCCTCATTGGCCAGGGCAGCTTTGGATGCCTCCCCATTCACCTTAAAATCTAAAGGTACAAACAAGGACAGACATTACAGACAGTGAAGGGTTACCACATGTAATGCCAGTATCTCCATTACAGTGTACAGGCTACATTAACACAACTACAAGGTGTATGTTTACAATTGTACCTTGCTAAATCATTACATTTATCTTCAGTAAATTGTATATGGTGTATGTTGGACTGTAACTTTCAAACCCTGTTTTTAGAAAAGTTGGGACACTTTCTTAAAATGCAATAAAAACTGAAATCTGCAATTTGTTCATTCACTTGAACCTTTATTTAACAGACAAAAAGAAAATAATCAGTTTTTAGTGTTTTCAATGATAACTTCAATTCTATTTGTTAAATATAAACACAGTTAGAAATTGATGCCTGCAACACATTCAAAAAAGCTTTTGTCTGTTGGTGGCAGATCATTCACCATTATGGTACCCAAGCTATGGAATTCATTACAAGTCTGTGCTATATAAATGCAACCTATTATTATTATTATTATTATTACTATTATAAGCATATAGAATCTGATGTCTGTTTGGCCCAAAAACAAGCTCAAACATACACTCGTCTGATCACAGAACATATTTCCACAATCTTTTGGTCCTTCTCAGATGACTTTAGCTCCAGAGAACCCACATAGGATTGCAGGGGGGGTGCTGGAGCCTATCCCAGCTTTTCAATGGGCGCAAGGCACACAGTAACACCCTGGATGGGGCGCCAGTCCAGGGCAGACACACATACACACCCATTCACCTATAGGGCAATTCAGTGTCTCCAATTAACCTGACTGCATGTTTTTGGACTGTGGGAGGAAACCGTGGAAACCCACACAGACACGGGGAGAACATGCAAACTCCACACAGAAAGGACCCGGACCACCCTACCTGGGGATCAAACCCAGGACCTTCTTGCTGTGAAGCGACAGTGCTACCCACCGAGCCACAGTGCTGCCCGTGGATGATCCTTTTATACTAAATTTTTGCTCAATTGTGGAACCTTCCAGAATACTTGTATAACTTACTTGTATAATCTTAGTTTTATTTTAGCACTCTTCCAACTATTTGTAGTGTGTTGCAGGTGTCACATTCTGGTTTTTTTTATATTTATATGTAAAATACAATTAGATTAGTCATTGAAAACACTAAAAACAATCATTTAAATATCAAGTGCATCCAGTTAAGGAAATTTCTTTATAGATTTTGGTGTCATATTAAGATTTTACCATGCTCAGATCAATAAGTTTCTACATTAACCATATATTCAGCAATAAAAAAAATACATTCAAGCTGTTTTGCTCATATTGAACATTTTAATTGGTTGTATTGGCTGTATTTATTTATTCTTAATGATGTATGCTAAGCTTACCAGTTTCATGTAAATACCATATCTATGATTGATTCTACATTTTCTTCAGATAAATGACACTGTACCCTACTGTGATTTCACTCCCACCTAGTTAATTATCTGTGTATTAACCTTAAGCATATGACAAGTTAGTAGACATTTCTTTTTGTTTGTTTATATATTTTTTGTTTATGCATTTTCTCAAATTTTTCTCCCAACTTTTTAGCGCATCCAGTCACCCAATTGCATTATGCTTTCTCTCTACTGATGCCGCCCTGATTGAGGACAGCGAGACTGACACACGCCCCCTCCGACATGTGTGCAGTAGCCGACAGCATCTTTTCAACTCACGAGGCGAGTTCATATGTGGACACACCCTGATCAATGCATTATTCCTCGTCTCTGTGCAGGCACTATCAATCTGCCAGCAGAGGTCGTAATTGCCTCAGTTATGAGGTCCGTATCCGGCTCCCATCCTGTATGAACAACAGCCAATCGTTGTTCATGTAGGCGCTCAGCCTGCTGGATGGCAAAGCTGAGTTTCGAACCAACGAGTTCGAAATGTCAGCTCTGGTGTGCTAGCGTGTTTTACCGCTGTGCCACCTGAGCGCCGTTAGTAGACATTTTAATTCACAATGATTGTGATATTGTTATAATGGAATGTAAGCATTTCAACATTTATTGTTTTTTAATTGTTATTCAAATTGTAATTAATTGTAATTGTAATGATTACAGAATTGATGATAACAGAAACTGTTAATAAAATCACCCATTTCTTTTGAATGTCCTACCTTGGTATCTTATCTCAGAGACTTCTTCCTGGGCCAGTGGACAGGAATCACTGTGTGTGCTGGGTCTTGGCGAGTTAATGACCGACTTACAGTAGTTGGGGGACCCCAGCTGAGGTGCTCGTGGGATATGCTTGTTCTTTTTTTTAGGAAGTTTCTGTTTAGCCATTGCCAAAGAGTAATACATGCCAAAGTTGTTGACAATCACAGGCACAGGCATGGCAATGGTCAGCACACCAGACAGAGCACAAAGTGCCCCAACCAACATACCTGATGTTGTAGAAGGATACATGTCACCATAGCCAAGTGTTGTCATCGTGACCACAGCCCACCAAAAACCAATGGGAATGTTCTTAAAATGTGTGTGATCGCTTGCACGGGGATCATTAGGGTTGGCTCCAATACGTTCCGCATAGTAAATCATGGTGGCAAAGATAAGAACTCCAAGAGCAAGGAAGATGATTAGAAGGATGAATTCGTTGGTGCTGGCTCGCAGTGTGTGCCCCAGTACCCGCAGACCCACAAAGTGCCGTGTCAGCTTAAAGATACGCAGAATCCGGACGAAGCGGACAACACGCAGGAACCCTAGGACATCTTTTGCAGCTTTAGAGGACAGGCCACTAAGACCCACTTCCAAGTAGAAGGGTAAAATGGCCACAAAATCAATAATGTTGAGGGCATTTTTAATGAATTTGATTTTGTCAGGACAGAAGGTTATTCGTATTAAGAACTCAAAGGTGAACCAGATGACACATACTCCTTCTATGTAGGTAAGCTGTACCATGGTCTCAGTCTTGAGGTAAAAATGCACCAGGGTTTCATTATCCACAATTTCAATCTCAGTATGGTTAACTATAGGGTTGAAGGCTTCATGAGTCTCCAGACAAAATGTAGTGATGGACACCAGAATGAAGAACAAAGATGCAAATGCCACCCACTGTGTAAAAAAGAGAAAGATAATTATCAGGACAAGAACAAAGACATCCAGTTATATTATGTACAACTACGTGCAAAATACAACCAAGTGCATTAAGTTACAGACCTACATTATGAAAATCTGTATCCATGAAACTATACTTACCGATTTGTCATTTACTCCCACAGTTTACCATCGTGTGCTCACCAATTTTCTGTTTTCTCAGATTTTAAGCAAGCAGTAGTGTAATGTTATGTCAGGTTTTTACCAAAATCAATACAGGCTGCCAATACGTTCCACTAAATACAATATAAACGAACTACAAAATTATTCAAAAACAAATTAATGATGTATAATAATATTAGAAAGATTGCTGATGTTCAATAACTAGCCAGTTATTATAAGACTTAAAGTGTGTGGAACAGTTGTGTTAAGTTAAATAAATTCAGACAGATATTATTATATTATATTATATTATATTATGTACTATATTAGATTTATTTATAATTATCAATCTAAATTCTGCATTGTGAAAACAAAGTTGTGATAATACAAATTTCTTTTTAAAACACAATAGAGCACAACAATGGATGCCATTACCTACCTACTACATTCTACACCTACATATTCTACAGTAATAATTATCAATGTTTTTAATCACCTTTCAGATTATTTTAGGATTTTTTAAGGATCTCTTTAAGGATCTCCAAAGTTATATTTTAAGATTGCTTTATTTTTTAACAATCAAAAGCTTTAATTTTTATGTAAATGCAAAAGATAATTATAAGGAGTGAAACCTACAGCTTTACAGTTTACTTGCTAACCAACAGTGACATTGTGGATTATTGCTGGATGAAATCAGTCCATATAAATCAGTATCACATTTGTCAAGAGTAGCAAATTAGCAGATAGGTTGTTAAAGTAGAGACCTGCATTTCAGTGGGGCGTCCATAACGACACACAAATCCTGATGCCTTTTAGCATGAGTCTGAGTTGCAGTGTTCCTTAAAATAGCCTACATTCATAATTAAGGATTTAACCATGATTTGGTTTCCAAAAGTCATATCATTTATTTTTAATGTTAATGAATGTCAAAATAGCTCTTGGACTTCTTTAAACCTCATGCCAGCAGCCAGAGTGGATATGCACACTAGTACAAACTCTTTTCAACCAGCAGAATGCATAAACAATGTGTGCTGTATGTGTTTACGTAAAACTTAGTTTAGCTTCTTGTTGTGATGGGCGTATGAACTATTTGTGGGGGGTTTACCTTCTAAAAACTTAATAAAGCCTTATTTTGTGTAATGTGTACATACATTATGTAGAAGAATGTGGACACCCTTTCTAATGATTATTTCAGCAACACTAATTGATAGGATGTGTATACATTTAATTATAAAAATAAAAATGTGCAATTTACCTCACCCCCACCTCAACCCCAGTAAACACACTTGAAACTAATTGTCCTGCACAAAAGAATGCAAATCATCTTTTGACTGAATGGGCACAAATTCCCACAAGACACAACATTGGACAAATAGACATTTAGCATAAATGCACTCTTTTTCCCAGAGGTGTGAAGGACAATAGAGTGAAAGTGCCAAATACAACATGGTAGCAGTACAAACTGTCCCTAAACAGATGCTTCAGCAAAATTTAAAGGAGTTTAGAAGGATAGTGTTGCTGCTACACACAATATTGCCGGTTCAACAGGAGCATGTTACTTAAGCCCTTCTCCTTGCACTGCTAAAGCTCAAGGTCACTGCTTGAACACAAGGACGGAAAGAATGGCAGAGTGGTTCCAGCCTTTCTCCTCATCACCTATCTGTGCTAATTTTAACTGTAATCCCACCTCATTGGGGACAGACTGAAGTCTGCCGATGGCAAGGTCAGTGAAAGCAGGTGGAATCGTTCTGGAGGATGGTTGATGAGCCCTGCGAGGCTTTGACCCCTCTTACCCTGGAACATGAGAGGGAGAAGATGGATGAGATTGGTTTTCCATTGAGGATGAAAAGGAAGTTGGTCGACAGCTGACCAGAAGCAAGCTGGTTTATGAGGACTGAGAACAAATTGCTCTGGCCTGCATTGTACCTACAATGAATAATAAATAATGCTTTATCTGGCACTTCCACTTTAGTTTACTCTAGGTTAATAGACACAAGTTACAATGTACACTGGGTCAATTTCATGAGGTTTTAATAAGCAACAAACAGCAAACATTAGCTATTGATTTAATTATACATTAACTTTAATGGAGCTTTTAAAAATTTCATTACCCTGAAAATATTTATCTAGCAGTTCTTCCAAAGACCATCCACTGTTTAGTGTGCAGCTCTATCCACTGCTTACTGCATCTCACAGTCTCTGTCTCCACAGGCAATTTATATTTAGGTCACACAGTACAGTACTTGTAAAAGAAAATACATCATTTGCCTTTTTGGCCATCACAAATAAATAAAAAGATAAATACGTCCCTTTATCTATCATCAGAACCAGTAACTCCTCTGTGTACTTAAATGGTAAGCCTGCATTGGACTTAGACAGGTTTGTGTAGCTGTGTGAAGGCAGCACTGCACTGCATTACTCCCAGAGAAGGCAGTGAAATGGAACAGCGAGAAGAGCATTAAATTTTAAAAGGGGAAAGAAATGGAGAGCAGAAGCAGGAAGAATGAAGAGGGGGAAATGAAGGACACATTCTGAAGGACAAGAAAGAGGATAGGATTCTTACAAAAGCAATGGAGCAATCTACTGGGAAAAAAAAGCACTCAAAGGAATGCAGATCATAGAATATGTAAAAGCTGGAGGAAATAGAGAGGGCAGGGCTGTTGAACTAGAAAGTGGAGGATGATTTTAGGATGATAAATAAAAATAGCAAAGAATGAATTAAAAGGGGAGGACAAAGCAGCACCAGATGAATAAAAATAGAACAACGGTAGCCTAGCCGTTAAGGTACTGGAATAGTAATTACCACCACCAAGTTGCCACTGTTGGGCCCCTGAGCAAGGCTCTTAAACCTCCATTGGTTGCATTGTATTCAGTCATAATTGTAGGTTGCTTTGGATAAAAAAAAAACGTTTAAATGACATACACCGATTAGGCATAACATTATGACCACCGCCTTGTTTTTATACTCACTGTCCATTTTATCAGTTCCACTTACCATATAGAAGCACTTTGTAGTGCTTTGCAGTGACAGTGACATGGTGGTGGTGTGTTAGTGTGTGTTGTGCTGGTATGAGTGGGTAAGACTGATGGAGTTTTTAAACACCTCACTGTCACTGCTGGACTGAGAATAGTCCACTAAACAAAAATATATACAGCCAACAGCGCCCCGTGGGCAGCGTCCTCTGACCACTGATGAAGGTCTAGAACAGAGGTCACTAACAGGCGGACTGCGGTCCGGGTCCGAACCCAGAAGCTGTCCCATACGGACCCGGACCTACAGCCAAAACAGAAAGTTATGATTTGAAACCTAGCGGAGCGCTTCTATTTTAACCGGCGCAGCTTTTGTAGTCTTTACGGTAGCGGTTTAGCGGATGAGAAAACGCACAGACCAATCACGTGACACCACTCAGCCAATCAAGTCTGTGCATTCCAGCCGGTAAACACTGCGACTATACAGTGCAGACAGATGAGAGAGTTAGAGGCGAGTTACATGTGAAAAGACGGTGGAAAGAAAAAGAAAGATAGCAAACGTACAAAAAACGAAGGGAGAGATACAGACGACTGTGCCGGAGAAAGTTGAGAAAAAGACGAGTGAGACAGGAGACAAATAGCGCTCTCCAAAAAAGAAACGTGTACAGCGAAAATACAGCATTTAATCCGTGATGGAGAGACTCATTTCTGTCCTTACTTCCCACTGGAGCACAATTTATTTTTATTTTTTCTTAATTTGATAAGAGAAAGGTTTGATAAGGTGGGGCAGTCCGGGTCCTCTCTGTGTGGAGTTTGCATGTTCTCCCCGTGTCTGTGTGGCTTTACTCCGGGAGCTCCGGTTTCCTCCCACAATACAAAGACGTGCAAGTGAGGTGAATTGGAGACACTGAATTGTCCATGACTGTGTTCGATATAAACTTGTGACCTGATGAGTCTTGTGTAATCAGTAACTACCGTTCCTGTCATGAATGTAACCAAAGTGTAAAACATGACGTTAAAATCCTAATAAACAAACAGACATCTGATTTGTCAGTTATTGATTACATGCAGATGTTGATACAACTACTAGGCTACTTATATATAATAAATATCAAGCCCCACCACCACCAAGTTGCCACTGTTGGGTCCCTGAGCAAGGCCCTTAACCCTCAGTTGCTCATTGTGTAAGTCGCTTTGGATAAAAGCGTCTGCTGAAAATGTAAATAGCAATATCAATATATATATATATACAGTGTATCACAAAAGTGAGTACACCCCTCACATTTCTGCAAATATTTTATTATATCTTTTCATGGGACAACACTATAGACATGAAACTTGGATATAACTTAGAGTAGTCAGTGTACAACTTGTATAGCAGTGTAGATTTACTGTCTTCTGAAAATAACTCAACACACAGCCATTAATGTCTAAATGGCTGGCAACATAAGTGAGTACACCCCACAGCGAACATGTCCAAATTGTGCCCAAAGTGTCAATATTTTGTGTGACCACCATTATTATCCAGCACTGCCTTAACCCTCCTGGGCATGGAGTTCACCAGAGCTGCACAGGTTGCTACTGGAATCCTCTTCCACTCCTCCATGATGACATCACGGAGCTGGTGGATGTTAGACACCTTGAACTCCTCCACCTTCCACTTGAGGATGCGCCACAGGTGCTCAATTGGGTTTAGTCCATTACCTTTACCTTCAGCTTTCGCAGCAAGGCAGTTGTCATCTTGGAGGTTGTGTTTGGGGTCGTTATCGTGTTGGAAAACTGCCATGAGGCCCAGTTTTCGAAGGGAGGGGATCATGCTCTGTTTCAGAATGTCACAGTACATGTTGGAATTCCCTCAATGAACTGCAGCTCCCCAGTGCCAGCAACACTCATGCAGCCTGGCGAAGCCTGTTCCGAGTGGAACCTGTCCTGGAAAACCGCTGTATGACCTTGGCCACCATGCTGTAGCTCAGTTTCAGGGTGTTAGCAATCTTCTTATAGCCCAGGCCATCTTTGTGGAGAGCAACAATTCTATTTCTCACATCCTCAGAGAGTTCTTTGCCATGAGGTGCCATGTTGAATATCCAGTGGCCAGTATGAGAGAATTGTACCCAAAACACCAAATTTAACAGCCCTGCTCCCCATTTACACCTGGGACCTTGACACATGACACCAGGGAGGGACAACGACACATTTGGGCACAATTTGGACATGTTCACTGTGGGGTGTACTCACTTATGTTGCCAGCCATTTAGACATTAATGGCTGTGTGTTGAGTTATTTTCAGAAGACAGTAAATCTACACTGCTATACAAGTTGTACACTGACTACTCTAAGTTATATCCAAGTTTCATGTCTATAGTGTTGTCCCATGAAAAGATATAATGAAATATTTGCAGAAATGTGAGGGGTGTACTCACTTTTGTGATACACTGTATATATATATACGTATATATATATACAGTATATATATAGTTAAACATTCCGGACCTTTGCTTCAAGAAATTTTCTCTAACTGGACCTCTTTAAATTTTAGTTGAATACCCCTGGTCAAGAAGATGACCAACTCAAATAGCAGCAATAGATGAGCGATCGTCTCTGACTTTACATCTACAAGGTGAACCAACTAGGTAGGAGTGTCTAATAGAGTGGACAGTGAGTGGACACGGTATTTAAAAACTCCATCAGCGCTGCTGTGTCTGATCTGCTAATACTAGCACAACACACACTAACACACCACCACCATGTCAGTGTCACTGCAGTGCTGAGAATGATCCACCACCCAAATAATACCTACTCTGTAGTGGTCCTGTGGGGTCCTGACCATTGAAGAACAGGGTGAAAGCAGGTTAAAAAAGTATGTAGAGAAATAGATGGACTACAGTCAGTAATTGTAGAACTACAAAGTGCTTCTATATGGTAAGTGGAGCTGATAAAATAGAAAGTGAGTATAGAAACAAGGAGGTGGTTTTAATGTTATGGCTGATCAGTGTAGATGTAAAAATAAGTAAGCATCTCTATAGGAAACAGTGCTAGCTCAGTGATTAGAGTACAGAACTAGTGATCAGGTTCAAGCCCCATTTCTGCCAGATTTCCACTGTTGGGCCCTTGAGCAAGGCCCTTAACCCTCAGTTGCTCACAATTGTAAGTCGCTTTGGATAAAAGAGTCTGCTAAACGCTAAAAGTCACCACACTTTTATGGTGATAAACATTCAGGTTAAATAAAGCTTTTACAAACACTGTAAGTGTGCAGCTAAGCTATGGATATCTCAAAGGATCCCATTTGAAAACAGATTAAAAGACAATAACATTAATTCATTCATTGTCTGTTCTATCACTGCTTCATTCTATTCAGGGTCGCAGTGAGTACAATTCACTGGGTAAAAGATAGGAAACACCCTGGACAAGTCACCATTCCATCACAGGGCAAACACACACACACACACACATTCACATCTAGGACAATTTTGGTATCTCCAATAAACCTGACTGCATGTGTTTAGACTATGGAAGGAAACTGGAGCTCCTGGAGGAAACCCATGCAGACATGGGAAGAACATGCAAACTCCACACAGAAAGGACCCAAACTGCTCCACCTGGGAATCGAATACAGGACCTTCTTGCTGTGAGGTGACAGTGCTACCTGCTAAGCCACTGTGCCACCCAGGAGAAAAACATTGCAATGCATTTCCTAAATGGTTTCCACTGAAGTTGTGCAGTGTTGCAGACCACAAACAAATGTGAACCCTCTCCCAAATCATGAAAATAGAATGTCAGAAATATCTTACTTCACTTTACTACTTTAATCAGCTGTTATGAATAATCCTGGCTTATGTAAAGTGCAGTGTGTATCAGCAAGCATTTGTGTAAATGAATCTGGATTTTGCCTGTAAAGTAATGCTTTTTTTGTTTATAGGTGATTCTACATGTTTCAAGCTTTCCAACATTGTGACTGTAAGGCAGAGGCAAGACACAAGTGCAGGAATCATAGATTTTTCTAGAACAGACTTGGTTCTTACAAAGCAAAATCATGAAACAGAGTATGCAAAGTATAAGCTGTAAGCATGTAATTGATGTTTTAGAATTGATTTTATAAATCCATTAGCAATAGGCGTGGTTGAAGTCCAGCAGAGACTATCTTCATCATAGTGTAAAGACAGTAAAAAGACTTATGGTGGTGTTATAATTTCATGTACTATTTAGTGTAGCAATGTTAAGGTTGTGGACAAAGCCAGACTGTTTATTGGGATGGGTGGTTAGCAGGCATGTCATCATTATGACATTTTATTGGTTAATTGTCTGCACTTTATAATTTAATTGTTTTTCATGCTGACACCGAAAAGTGTTGATTTGCATAGTGCATAAAAGTTGCCAACACTCTGCTGATTCAATAATGTGCTGGTAGATTTATTGCATGGGTTTTCATGACTAAGCACAAAGTATCAGATGGAATGGTGTAAAGCGCACCACTTTTGAACTCTGGAGTAGTGAAAACATGTTCTGTGGAGTGACTAATCATGCTTCTCTATCTGGCAGTCTGATGGTTTGATGTAGTTCGGGTTTAGCGAACACCAGGAGAATGTTAGTTGTATTCATGGGTTGTATGTGTCCCAATCCTAATGTATATTGTATTAAATTTAAAGGCATGACATATATTGTCAAAACATATACTATGAGATAATTTCAACAAGTAGATCTCATTGGCTCAGGATACATTTTGATCTTTGGCTAATATGACTGACTGTCTTACTGCCACTGGTAAACATATCCCTACAACACACTTCTCTAAAAGTATATAAACAGAATTAAAGGTTACCTTACAGTTAAGTAACCACACAAAAGAGGGGAAAGTCATGCAGAGGATTGGCACCCTGTCAAGTGTGTTTCTGGTAAAACCAGACTGCCTTGTCCCAGACATTAAAACAATGTTAGTAAAAACTTTCTTAATCATGACCAGCAGAAATAGAGATATTTATGATTTTTAAACCCATTAGAGATTAGACTGTTTGTTAAATTATGACAAATTTCTGGCATCCGTGTTGGTTTTCAATGGTTATTAAATAATAGATCAACACTAAAGAGCCAGTTACATCTAAAGTATGGTCTCAGAAGCACTTAGTGATGGCACTTTATCTAATCTTGCTTCATAATCAAATTTATCATCAGTGTGAAACATCAAATATTTGATCATCCTTGTCTGGGGTACCATCTGATAGCTCTCTGTGCTCTCTGCCGTGAAGAGCCACAGCAGTGACCTCTTTAGGTGTGGCCATAATGCTCTGCTTTGATACTGTAAATTACTGAACGCGTCCTAGATGGAGTGTGTCTTACACAATAATTTAATTTTTCCCCACTGTAAAACATCCTCATCCTTTGATTCATATCAGATATCTGTATAAATAATGAAGAATGACTTATTTTAATAGATCAGTATGTGTTTAAAACAGTCTTTATCCAAGGTAAGTTTAATTTGCACTTTAACAAAAAACAGTACAATACCTGCAAGCAGCTTGGGCTGTGGTCTGGACATCCCACTGATGAGTCATTTTAAAGACCAATTTAAACGGTAGAATTGTAAATGAAAGATAACATTTAATTTGATTCTGCTACTGCATGAAGCATGAAGAGACTAAAGATAAATTTGAGAATGGCCACTAGTGACAAGCAAACACTGTTTTGGGTGATATGAGGTGAATAAAAAAGCTGCAGTTGTTCAATGTTTTATTTTAATGAATGCTCTTAAAAGATAAACCTAAAAATCAATAAAACATACAAAAATACTGAAAAAATGCTATTAAATCTATTTACTCTATTAGATATTTTACCAATGTTACCAAAAAAGAGAGGCAAAAGAACACATAGTCAACCACCGTAGTAGGAGTAGGGGATATCACTCTCTATGTATTGTCCAGGATGTTCGCCACACAGGGACATAAGCCTACGCTGGCAACAGAAAATGTCAGAAAAGGCAGATAGCTACTGTATGTGCTTGCTTTACAGGGGCATCCATAATGTCAGTGAAGTTCATAGCTACTAATAAAGGCTGGAATGAACAGATGAAAAAAAAAGTACAAAAGCTAAGTCTCAACCTATATCAGCTACTCAATCCACCAGCAATGACAATTTAGGCTCTCTTCAGAGAACTCTATAAAAACGCCGGCGGATAAACAAAGAACAAAGGCAGACTGCCCTTCCAGCACCTATGCTACCTGCGCCAAAAAAAGACATATGCGGCACCCACTACAAAGATGAAAAGTCATCAACTTTTTCGTCGAATTTAAAAGAATGACATCATAAGAGTTGGCAGAAAAGAGAGCTGAACATAGATCAGCCCTGGCTACCAGCCTTGCAGAATGCACAGGTGACTACCCACGCCCTACACAACACAATGAGCCAGCGGCAAGATGTCTGACAAGGTCGGATTTAAAGCTCCACACGACTGAAGCAAATAAATGCTTAATGAGCATTAATGCTCCTGCTGCTCTATACGGCAGGTGGACCCTTACATTCAGAAAAATAACAGAAATCTATTACAATGTCATTTTCAAGAATGTAATAAGAGGCAACTATTTTACTCTAAAATCACTTAAATTATACTCTAAATGCTCTCACAAGTCCTGAATAGTTTGTGAAGGAATGTTTGCTTTCTCTATGGATATTTTTGAAAACGAATAGCTTATAAAATAGCAATGTACAGATTTTGTGTACACTGGGTTAAATGTGCTTATTTTGTGGTTATGCTTTTAGGGCATTTTAAAGTATGAAGTGCCATGAAATCGGTCAGTATGCTTTTTACTTTACTTATTATTTTATTGAACAATACATTTGATGGAACATGTGCAGTTTATTACTGTGATATAGTCACTTCATATTCCTTTTTCATGTGCTGTTTCGGTTTATGCTAAACACAGGAACAAATTATCTCAGAAAATAAATCTACTCATCAAGTTGACTGAAGAACTGAATAAACCTGTTTAAAATGAACAAACATAAGGGATCTGATGTGCAGTAAATCATTTGATGTCTTATTGATGTTATCATTTGATGTCTTATTGATCTTTGACTGGTTTTACTGTTAGTGCAGATTGTTGTTTACCCTATCGCCATATGCAGGCACACACAGACACAGTGACACACACACACACATATACACACATACAAACCCATACACACTCCATCTAGGCAGGCTAATGAGTGACATGTGGAAAGATAATTACTGAGGAAGCGAGTCTGGGCAAGCCAGATCTCAGGCCCACAGTTCAATCAACCATTCTCTGAACACATACAGCTAGATTCTACACAGGCAATCTAACCAGCCCTCACACTGGCCTTAACAGTTTAGTGTACCACATAAAATATAGTATAGTAAAGTAAAAGCCTTATATTAGAACAATAATAACAGCAAACATACTGTACACCTGTATCACTTATTATGATGGAAACACCCTTTACTTAACCACTAAATGCAAATTATTGAAAACATGCCAATACTAAACTATAAAATTTGACCTGTGATTAAGGTTTAAAGTAATAGCACCCTAGCCTCCTATTTGGCTTTATTTTTAATTGGCTGAGTAGAGTTGATTATAATAGACTGATGATATAGTACAAACTCATTTAATGTTGTAAACATTTAGAATTTTTAAACAGACATTAAAACAGCAGTGAGTGTCCAAAAATGCAAACTCATACTGAACACAGAATCACAGAAAAGCAAACATCAGAAAACAATGTCTGTGGTTGCGTGTACATTTCAGATTCCAGATAAGCTAAAAGACACTGTGCTGTATAGTGACAGCATAGCACAATAACCTGATCCTCTCCTGGGGCAGGGTATTATCATTAACACATTTCAACACATCCTACTGTAGTTTCACTGTGTCTGCCCTCTATAAACATGAATTAACAAAGCACACAGTTTACAAAGCACGCACTATGCTGTATTTCTTAGCAAAATCATGTTAACGTTTAAAACAAAACAAAATATACAGCTACAAGTTTTCAGTATTGCAGTGTTGGAATTCAAATTATTGCTGCAACTTACTTTTTCTTTCACTACTTTGTCATAAAAACTGTATTAAGTTAGGGTTCTTTGTTATTTTTACTGTATGTTTTTTATGTATCATACATACGGTGCCCTCAACAATTATTGGCACAACTGATAAAGATGAGTAAAAAGGGATATAAAGGAGAAGGCAGTAATACGCTGGACAGGGCACAAATCGTCCATCCCTCCCCCACTCGGACATAGCTGGTCGGCAGATAGTACCACTGAAATTCGAACCTGGATCTCAGCAATGATGGACTAGTGGAACAGACCACTGCACAACCCCAATTTACCTTTGGGTGAAATAGATCAAAAAATGATTGACAAAAATCCAACCTTTAATTAAAGTTAATTCATTTTTAGATAGCAAAAACGTATTCAGGATTACTAGGTTAAATATTTAAATGTTTATTATAGGCCACCTTTGAAATTCTTAGCAAAAAATAAATAAATATTGGTCACGTCTATATTAAGATTGCAGTTGTGCAGAGAGAAGAGGGCACTGTGAGTTAATGTAAGTAGCTCTCTAGTTTCTTTAATACACTTTATGGCTTTCTGAGTTTCAGAATTAGATTGTGTTAGAATTAGAATGCCATCATAGCTACAAATGCTTAAGAGTACCTCAGAAAATCCATGTCACATAACACAGTCTGCTGCTGCGTCAAGAAATGCAACCTGAAACTCTATTAAACAAAGAAAAAGTTAAACATCAGTTCTATGCTGAAATGCCACAGAGTTCTTTGGGCCTAAGCTCATCTTAGATGGACCAAAAGACAGTGGAAATGTGTGCTGTGGTCAGATGAGTCCATGTTTTAGCTTGTTTTTAAAAACAAAGATGTAGAGTTCTCCATGCCAAAGATGGGACCATCCGGACTGTTATCAGCAAAAGGTCCAAAAGTGTTTATCTTTACAAAATACAATGAAGTTGATTAGTGTAAACATTGGAATCATGGACCAAGGACTTTCCGGGAAAATATGTTGCCATGACAGCATGTGTCTATAAATCTGCATCTCCATCTGTAAATGTATGCAGGTTTATGCTATTCTTTTTTTCCCCCACTAATCTTGGTTTGTGGCTATACAGTTGTATGTTTTTTAACCTATGTGAGGTTTAATAGATTATAGGTAAAGGAAAAGGGGAAATATACTGCTTTAACTGTAGATGTCATCAGACCAATAACATTCTGTGTAACTGTTTGGTGAAGCAGTACAATTGCAATAAGCAGCCCTTACTACAAAACAGTAAAATATCATGATAAACCTGGTCTGGGTCACTATGTGTCAGGTGCCACCCAGGCACAAAGGATGCATGGCAGAAATACACCCTTGAACGGTTGCCAATCAATTGTAGGCTAATCCATTTAAAAATAAACATTACACTTCATCATGGACAGGGTTGCAGTGGGTCTGGCACCACCCAGAAACACTGAGCAATAACTCAGCTGTATACTGTATACATCTGTTTACCATGTTTTTACGTACTCATTCCTTGATCGTGTCCATAGCACCTTAATCACTTTAACCTGCATAGCACCTTAATATTAATCTGCACCTTAATATGTATATTGTTTTTAGCTACATATCTTGTTTATAGTATAATTTATAGATCCTGTTCATACCACTGCTATTTACCCACTGTAAGTAATGTATATCATAAATACTGTATATAATGCACTTTCTGCTTATTGCACTTCTGGTTAGATGCTAAACTGCATTTCGTTGCCTTGTACTTGTACATGTGTAATGACAATAAAGTTGAATCTAATCTAATCTAATCTAATCGAATGTTGCTTTCATGCGCTGTTATGCTGTTTCATTATATCGTGACATGACCATGTTATCAAATTACATTGTACAACTGTAATAAAGAATTTTGGTTATTCCACATACTTCTTTGAGTCCACATGATAGATTATAGATCAGTGAGACCAAAAACTATAACTAGTTGAGTGTTATTAATGTAAACAGAATGTATTTATCCATTTTGGTGACCTGGATTAAGATTGAATTACAATTCAGGTAATTCATTTAGAAACTCAGAAAGGAGGCTTTACGGTTTTTTGCAACTGTTATTTGGATAAAAAAAATCTTATTAGTAAAGCCTAGAAGACCTGATTGACAATCAAGTTAAATCAGGACAGTAAAAGCCACTACAGAAGCTTTGATAAGCCCTTTGAGTCCTATTCTTTATCCCTGATTTACTGATGGTCAAAATGTGTCTTAAACCCCATTGGACGTGTCCCTCTGAGACTTCGAAACTTTAAGTACAGATAAAGAGATATGCCAATGGTGATTGCAGCAAGTAATTGAGTTGTCAAGTGGTAATGTAATTAAGATCTACAGCATGATAGAGAGAGACTAAAAATAACAGCACACAATTGAATTGACACAGGAAAACACACCCAGTCCAAATCTTTCATGCTGAGAAAAGACCTGAGACAGAACTAGAACACAGATTTATGCAGTATGTTCTTCACAAGGTGCTGAAGGGCTCCCTAAATAATCAGCAAACCCAGAAATGTAGAAAAGAAGAGTGAATTTGCATGTGACTGCTATGTACCATGTTAATACAGCTTTTATCTATTTTTCACACTGGGCTTTTAGTACTTTTATTATATAAAAACAACCCTGAGGGATGAGGCAAAGCATCTAGCAACATCCAAGTGGTTAAAATACATACAGTGTATCACAAAAGTGAGTACACCCCTCACATTTCTGCAAATATTTCATTATATCTTTTCATGGGACAACACTATAGACATGAAACTTGGATATAACTTAGAGTAGTCAGTGTACAACTTGTATAGCAGTGTAGATTTACTGTCTTCTGAAAATAACTCAACACACAGCCATTAATGTCTAAATAGCTGCATAAGCATTATAGCATAATAATGCAATAGCATAAGTGAGTACACCCCACAGTGAACATGTCCAAATTGTGCCCAAATGTGTCGTTGTCCCTCCCTGGTGTCATGTGTCAAGGTCCCAGGTGTAAATGGGGAGCAGGGCTGTTAAATTTGGTGTTTTGGGTACAATTCTCTCATACTGGCCACTGGATATTCAACATGGCACCTCATGGCAAAGAACTCTCTGAGGATGTGAGAAATAGAATTGTTGCTCTCCACAAAGATGGCCTGGGCTATAAGAGGATTGCTAACACCCTGAAACTGAGCTACAGCATGGTGGCCAAGGTCATACAGCGGTTTTCCAGGACAGGTTCCACTCGGAACAGGCTTCGCCAGGGTCGACCAAAGAAGTTGAGTCCACGTGTTCGGCGTCATATCCAGAGGTTGGCTTTAAAAAAAAGACACATGAGTGCTGCCAGCATTGCTGCAGAGGTTGAAGACGTGGGAGGTCAGCCTGTCAGTGCTCAGACCATACGCTGCACACTGCATCAACTCGGTCTGCATGGTCGTCATCCCAGAAGGAAGCTGACGCACAAGAAAGCCCGCAAACAGTTTGCTGAAGACAAGCAGTCCAAGAACATGGATTACTGGAATGCCCTGTGGTCTGACGAGACCAAGATAAACTTGTTTGGCTCAGATGGTGTCCAGCATGTGTGGCGGCGCCCTGGTGAGAAGTACCAAGACAACTGTATCTTGCCTACAGTCAAGCATGGTGGTGGTAGCATCATGGTCTTGGGCTGCATGAGTGTTGCTGGCACTGGGGAGCTGCAGTTCATTGAGGGAAACATGAATTCCAACATGTACTGTGACATTCTGAAACAGAGCATGATCCCCTCCCTTCGAAAACTGGGCCTCATGGCAGTTTTCCAACACGATAACGACCCCAAACACAACCTCCAAGATGACAACTGCCTTGCTGAGGAAGCTGAAGGTAAAGGTGATGGACTAAACCCAATTGAGCACCTGTGGCGCATCCTCAAGTGGAAGGTGGAGGAGTTCAAGGTGTCTAACATCCACCAGCTCCGTGATGTCATCATGGAGGAGTGGAAGAGGATTCCAGTAGCAGCCTGTGCAGCTCTGGTGAATTCCATGCCCAGGAGGGTTAAGGCAGTGCTGGATAATAATGGTGGTCACACAAAATATTGACACTTTGGGCACAATTTGGACATGTTCACTGTGGGGTGTACTCACTTATGTTGTCAGCCATTTAGACATTAATGGCTGTGTGTTGAGTTATTTTCAGAAGACAGTAAATCTACACTGCTATACAAGTTGTACACTGACTACTCTAACTTATATCCAAGTTTTATTTCTATAGTGTTGTCCCATGAAAAGATATAATAAAATATTTGCAGAAATGTGAGGGGTGTACTCACTTTTGTGATACACTGTATATGATGCGAGAAGTGCAGTTGTAGCCTAGTGGTTATAGTACAGGACTAGTAATTGAATGGTCACTGATTCAAGCCCCAACTCTGCCAGGTTGCCACTGTTGGGCCCTTGAGCAAGGCATTTAACCCTCAATTGCTTAGACAATATTCTGTCACACTAAGTCACTTTGGAGTGTCTGCTAAATGCCGAAAATGTAAATGTAATGTAAATGTAAGATGAAATTAAATTTCAGTGTCCTTACATAAGAACTCTGAACATTTTATTGCTTCGCATTTACATATAATAGTCACTTAGGAAAACCAAAATAGTCAAGAACATTACACGTTATCAGGAATATAAGAAGGTTCATTAATCTTTTTTATAAATAGTTTTAAATATAAATATAAATATGCACAGAGGGAGCCCACATGTACACTTATAAAACATGCAGCTCTTCACAAACTGTAACCAGAGGTAAGGATCAAAAACATGTTGCTGTGTAATACAGTTTACACTCTACTAGCTTTGCCACCATGCTGCCCACAAATATACAGCTTTGTCTTATTAAAAAAAACCATTTTGATTTTGCAGGGGGGGGAATAATAAACACAAATAAATCAACAAAGAACCCCTAAAAGACTAAGTTATTTGCATTCTCAGCTTACTATTTGGTTGCACACCCTATTGAAAGAACAACAAAAATCACCCTCTTGCTGTAACCATAAATATGTTTCTTACACCTTTTTATTGGAATTTTGGAGCACTTTTCTTTTGCCAGCCCTCTCAGATTTAAAGGGCATCTTCTCCCAACTGCTGTTTTGAAATCTTGCCATTTACATCATGGGATTTCACTGCTGGCCATTTTAGAACTCTCCAGCACTTAATCCATTTCTGAGTGCTTTTTGAAGTATGTTTGGGTCAATGTGATTTGAACTTTTCACACAGACTTGTATTTGGACTTGAGATTGACATGTTTTTGCACAATTTTGGTTTGTACATCCTTGGACAATTCTTTGCTATTCTTTTCTCTTTTGATGCACATTTTGATCTACTTTCCTTAATTTAAACTGGTTCTTAGTGTGATTTATATATTGCCAGAAGATGTTTCTTGATAAGTACAACTTGAAAGTTCAAAGGCTTTTTTGTGTAGTAAGTGCAACAATTTTCTGGAAAAGCTGCATTCTCTAAAAAATGCAGGTGTGCCCATATTTTGAGTCCCTCTCCCTTTATTTTGACTTATGTTTGTTGTTGACTTTTGTTCAGACAGTATGAACCCAACATATTTCATGTTTTGTCTGGTCAACTTAATTTCATTTGTTATATACTGTACATTTGTTCATATACACCCATTCCTGCATTTCAGGCTTGCAACACATGGTGGGGGCATTTAAGGCATTGTTGTGATGGCACCAATAATGCAGAGAGGTACACTGAGATTTTAGAGTAGCATATGCTGGCTTCAAGACGTCATCTTTTCCAGTGACATCTATGCATTTTTCAACAAGACAATGCAAAACCACATGCTGCACACATTACAAAAGCATGGCTGCGGAAGAAGAGGATACAGGGTACTAGACTGGCCTGCCTGCAGTCCTGACCTGTCCCCAATTCATTCTGTCTCTTGCATTAATTAAAAACACAGCTTCATCTCATTTTTAGATTTACTAAGACTTCATTATCATAATAATGGTTGCTTTAGATTTGGCAGTTCAACGTTCTCTGTGCTGTCACCAACAGCTGCAGCTATCAGCCATAGCAGATATAGACACCAGCTTGACTTCCAGCTGTGTTGCAGTACAGCCCTGCTCACAGCCTGACTAATACAACATCTTCTTCCAGCAGCCCAGTGTCACCACTATCATCTCACAGCAGCTGCAAACAGCTTATGCTGATGTTTGTTCACGGTAGGAGCTTTACACATCTCTTTCCACCACTTTCTATTTCTCTGATTGCGTTTTTCCCTCTCACACCCATGCTTTCTTGACTATATGACATAAAGCTTTTTCCCACTGCCAGCTCACTGTTTTCTTTTTTCACAGCCAGCTTGCCAGTCTGTAGACCTGCCACTATGTGTCCTGCCTGTGCCAGGCCTTCAGGTCAGAATAGAGCTGTTTCACCTGACCTCTTTTAACCTTATTGGCAAAACCATGGCAAAAGCTGTGATACCATTTAAGCACATTAAGAATTCAACTGGCTTCGTGGTGAGAGTACTGCTGGGATATCAGTAAGGACAGTGGTAGGACACAGAGCTAATGAGACACTCTGATCAGCTCATATGTGTGTATCTCCTTGGGTGGAGGTTGTAACATGTAGCAGATCAAAGTAATGCACAGCAGTCAGTAGCAGAGTGCGAAAAGATAACACACTGTGTCTTCTCTATTTTCTACAGATGTGTCGGACAGTTGTGTGGCTACATGTAGTAATGCTTTGAATTAAACTGCATTTTTCTGTAACAAGGTTAAAGCATCTTTACTTTCTAAATCTAGTCATTAAAAATTGTAAAATGTGCTTTGATGGCATTTATTTTCTAAATGTGTATACAGTATACATTTTAAATCATATTGCCAGCCTCGGTTTGGTCCGCAGTGGTGTGGAACAGCAGGGAGTCAAGAGGAGGAGGACAAAATTCTTTTATTCCAGATTTTATAAAAGTTTTAAACAAACCTTTGGAGTTGATTCGTGAAACGTAAATTGATTTGCTTTAAATTGGGTGTTGTTCAGCACAAATGTTTCAATTAACCTAGGACAACACATTACTGAGCTTGTGACATTTGTTTTTAATCATGTGTGTACATCTTTCTCTGGCTAGTCATTTCTTTAACAATGTATTTTAAATTAATGTGTGACAACACAAGAGTTGTATGGTCTAAAAAATTATATTAATAATAATAGGTATTATTATTGGAAATACCATTGTTATGTACATTTGTAGTTTTTGTGTTTTTGAAAACAGGTATATGTTCAGTATTAGGTTTATTGTTCATAATGAAGTACATGATTTTTGTAAACAATAAATAATTATTACTAAGTCAGTACAAAAGCATACTTTTTTTAAATGTATTTTTAATAGCTTTGGATGAAAGCATCTTTTCTTAAGGTACCAAAAGAAACATTATAACATTGATCCGAATAGCCTGTTTGGGTCCAATTGGCACATTATTTTAATACTGTAATGTGGGCAGTTATGCTTGTAATATGTTTCTTATATAGCCCATATAACTTGTAACGTATTAAATGTGTTCTTCTTCAAGGTCATTTCTAGACTTGAAATTGAAGCTCTTGAACTGACAGAGCAACAAATTGAATGATTTTCTGAAGAGGAAAAAATGACTCACTGTTCATCAATGATTATTTTACTGCCTGATGATAAACAAACGCAGAGCACTAATAGATCAATGGGTTATTATTCCCAGTACTGTATATCAGACAGGTATATCAGGTGTGTGTGGCACCCTGGGGAATCACATGCCTAATTCTGCACTCACCCGCGCGTATTTGGATGAATAGGGGTCCTCGAAGAGAGCCCACATCTTCCTCTGCCAGCGGCTCCACCGACTTGATCGTGTCTCGGGTGAGTCTTCCAGCGCCAGTCTTCGTGTCATGTCCGCTCCTTCATCCCCTTCAGCAGGTGCTTCGTGTGCGCCAGTTTCACCTTCTGGTTCATCGTGTGCAGCACTGTCTAGCAAAGTCGCTCCACCAAAACTGACCAGCGCTTCCTCGGCCTCACGGTGCTGTCTGTAGGCCATCCAGCAGCACGGCTCCACGTCGGTCTCGTCGATGCCCCAGAAGGCGAGTTCCTCCTCATACAGGGGTCCGCACACGTCGGCCGGGCAGTGCAGCTTACCGGTGCGGTAGTAGTTAAGAATGTGGGCAAAGACGCCCGGGTGCCGATCGAAGAAAAACTCATTGGCGGCCGCGTCATAGTCAAAGTGACTGGCGGCGTCGGGTTCAGCCAGCCAGGAGAGGCGCGTCCCGGGCAGCGTTCGCAACGTGCCGCGGTATGTCTGGTGCTTGATGCCGCCCACGTTAATCACGATGCGGTCCTTCTCGTCGCCGTGGTGGCCCATCGCAGCGCCCTGGGCATTATCTGCCACCGAGTCCGGGCATGGCTACCTGGAATGAATGAGGATGGGAAAATGAAAGCCAAGGGCACTATGGGCAGTCCAGATAGCACGTTTGTACCGCACGCATGTGTGTCAATAAAACGAAAACAACACGTGTTTTATTTGTTGCGTAAAACCTGTAACTGTATACAGATGGAGTCTGTCGCCTTCTGAAAGATGCTCAGATTAACAGAAAAACAAATGCACCTATTTGGACTGTGGGCATCCTTGAAAGCCGTATCCTGTGTAAATCATTTGCCACCGTGCATCAGTACCCGCTGCGCATCACTGCCCGCTGTGCGCATCTCCAGGCTCGGTGTCATTCGGCGCAAGGTGAATGTGGCGCTCCTACCGTCTCTGGCTTTGTCGCTCTCATGACTCCGTCTGACGTCCTTCACTTAAAGCATCGCCTTTGTTCCTCGAAAGCAGGTGTATAATCGTGATAAAAAATAGCAGATGAATGAAACTGGTGAAATGGAAAGCCCGTTCACATCCAGCGAGCGCGCGTCGATGCGCCTTCAGCCACGGCAGCAGCGGGTCTAGTCGCGCACGTCACGTGACCTCATGAAACGCGCTCGGAATTGAAGCTACGCAAGATGAGCTGAGAAGTATCGAGAAATGATGAGAAACGTGGACGCACACAGAGCACAACAGACTTATCTAGTGCTAACTGGAAACGCTTCCCTGCGCGCAGGAACATGTATTGTGTGGCACTGTGCGTCGCGCTTTTGTAGTCTGCTGCAGCGAGAAGCACGCTTCAGATTTGTATCACAGCTTCACCTCTACTTGTGTGTGTGTGCGTGGTGTTTGTGCGCGTGTGTGCGTGTGTGTATAGGGCCGGCACTAGCACACTTGGGTCTATAAGGTAATATTTAATCCTCATTGATGATGATGGTGGTGTAGTGATGAGAAAACATTGGTCCCAAAAACCTGGGTTAGAGACTTTGATCAGTTGGGCAGTTGTAGCCTAGCGGTTAAGGTTCTGGACCAGTAATCAAAAGCCCCACCACTGCCTAGAGAAAGGCCCGTAACCTTAAATTGCTTAGACTGTACACTGTCACAGTACTGTAAGTCACTTTGGATAAAAATGCATCTGCTAAATGCTGAAAATATAAATGTAAATGATCATCAAACAGAGTTTGGCTTGTTCTCTCCCAACTCTCTCTCTCTCTCTCTTTGTGCATCTGTCTGTCTGTCTGTCTGTGTGTGGATATGCAGGACTGGCCCTTGCACATTAAAAAGGGACTACTACAACTGTTAGTACTACTACTACTAATAATAATAATAAAAAACCCAATTTCTATAAAAGTTGGGACATTTTGTAAAATGCCTTAAACACAAGAATCTGGGATTTGTTAGTTCTCTTGTTCTTTTATTTGTTATCATTAATTGAATGATAGAATTAGTGGAAACTACAATACACAGCACAGCCTACCTTAACGGATACGTAAATACTTAACCATGTTTTGACCCCCCCACGTCCACATAATCGGTTTTCCAAACATGGTTTTGTCTAACTGATTGCTAATGTAACCGAGCGTCTTGAGAGTTTGCTAAGTTTAGAAAGAAAAAAATTAACTGTACATAGACAAACTATTAGGAGCATTATAGTTTACTGGCTTGTTTTTTGAGCACAGACTACAGAGAGATGATCATGTGTGTAGAGAAGCACACTTTTCCATTGATTATGGAATCCCCAAGGGGACAAAATGCACTTAATACGTAAACATACATAAAACATTGTCAGCACACTACACCACAGAAAAGTCTGTTACACTAACTTAATTATAATGCCATATAATGCCTTATGATTGCTAGGACCGCCTCATATTGTGCCTCATATTTCATACGCTACACAAATGAAAAATGTTAAATCGCTAAACACAATTCTTACATTTTCAATTTAATAGCAAATTGCATAATACACAGGAAATGGCTAATTTCACGGTCTGTGACGTGATTTTCACGGCCGTGAATTAGGTGGGGCCGTAGCTATGTCTGAGGGGGTGGCCGAGGATGTTGTTGAGCTTGGGCCCAGTGAACTGGGCAGGGTCTCTGTACAGAATTGATGTATGGCTTTCTCTTTAAATAATAGAGCTTCAGATTGCATTCCTTGATGCTGCAGTGAAATGTGTTAAGTCACAATGGTTTTCCAGAGTACCCTCGAAACCACGTGCCTATATTTGTCACAGTATGAAAACCGTTTCTCCTGCAATGCCAACTTTGCCCTACACAGTATTATGTATGGTAGATAGTAAAAGCCCTAAATCATTTTTAATCCTGTGATAAGAGAGGTTTCTTTCACGAAGTTTGGCACAAAGTGGTAATCCTGACCCATTTTTGCTGGCATAGACTGAGCTTTTGGTGAATCCTTATTTTATAACCAATCACGACACCCTCACCTGTTACCAATTCACCTGCTTATTGTGTAATGTTTCAAAACAATGTAATATAAATTTTTCCCAGCGATAGATTTAAAACAAACAGGAATTAATTGCTTGATGCATGGTCAAAAATCCAGGTTTTACACCTGTCCTAACTTTTTTGTGTGGAGTGTTTTGCAAGCATAAAATTCAAACTTTGTTAATACAGTAGACCCTTGACTTACGCATTTTAATTGGTTCCAAAGGGCTGTTCTTAAGTCAAAGTGTTTGTAAGTTAAACCTATTTTTCCCATAAGAAATCATGTAAATAGAATTAATCCGTGCCAGACCTCCCAAACCACCCCCTTACCCCTAACCTTTCTAATGTTTTAAATGGTCTTTTTTTTATATAAATACAAGTATATTGTATCCCTTAATCTTAAATTATAGAATAGATAATACTGTAATAAATAATAATAAACAACAATACACAGTAGTACTGTACTGTACATAAAAAACACACATCTCAGTACGGTATGTGTGCTGTACCATACACCATAATAAACTTCCTGCTTTTTTTTTATAAAATGTACCAGAAACAACAATAACTCTCATATTTATCTATCATTTCCTTCTTTATTTCAATAGTGTTGTATTTTGTAGGTGTAATTGCACGAAAGAAAGAAGACTTTACTCAGCGGGCTTCCTTCTTCTCTCTCACTCACTGTCCCCTCTGTCTGGAAAAAAAATCTTTTTTGTCAGTTAATGAAACAAATCACATATTTATTTGGAAATGAGATTTGTATGTTAATGAGTTTGCAGTTGAATACAGATCGAAAAGGATTTGGAAATCATTGATCTCTGTTTTTATTTACATTTATTTACTGTATACATTTAAACTTATCTTAGAAGTCTTTGTTTTACCACTTTTGCATTTAAAGGCTGATTAAGAGTAAATGGAAACAGCTTTCATACAGTAAAACAAACTGTAAAACGAAGACTGACTTAATAAGCAAATATAAGTGAACTTGTCAAACTACACAGATGAGCCAAAACATTAGGACTACACTAAAATGTGCATAACAAACCCTTTTTTTGTATCAGTTGTGCATGTCAGGGTCAGAGATGCATTAAATGTTGGGTTCAGAGTTGTTACTTGTGGTACACGTATTGAATGCAGCAGACATGGGCAGCATAAAGATTGACTGAGTGACTTTGATAAGGGCAAACCACAAACGGGTTGTTGGGTGGCCACGACTCATTAATGCCAAAGGACCTTGAGGCTATGTTGTCTGGTTCAGACCAACAGAAGGACTACTGTGGCTTAAATTTTAGATAATTTGGTAATAACACTGGTGATTAGGTGAATGTGTCTTGTGGGGAAAATGTCTTGGTATATTAGCATATTATAGAAGTCTCTGAAATTTACAAATAAATTACATTTGCACAGTGCAAAATTATCAAAGATTTGGAGAAAATGATTGATTGCACTCTGGGGTCATCAAACCTCTTAATCTACAATAACACCCCATCTACATGCTAATAATCTATTTGAAAAGTGTACCAAATGCAAGACGTTTTATGGTAAGATTAATCATTTTTTCAATTTTGGGACTGCCACCAAAAAGCCCTGGGAACTTTGTTAAAATGCATGGCATAATAGACTCCTGATACAAAAAGTATCAGAAGGTTTTACACTAGGATCTGGCTATCTTTGCCAACAACTTTAACCTATGTTGTGGTTTAAACATTACTTAAAATATCTCATTTTTATGTGAAGCACACAGCTTGTAAATCTGACTTGTAACCCACTCAGTCATTCATGTTTAACAGGTGTGGAAGGTTTTTCCACAAGAGCAAGCTGTTAATGTGCACAGTTTTAATGCACTTTGCTTTAGCAACTATAAAAAATTGTTTTAAATGTTGGTGTGCTTTAATGTTTGATATCTTCACTTTAAGAGTCAAACCAAATTTAAAGGAAATTTAAAACCATAATTAGTAAACCTTCCCCCCCTTTACATTGAAAACAATGGCAAAGAACAGAGTTGTTGCTAGTTACATTCTTAGCACAGTAGGCTAAAATGTTTGGTATTAGTTACCTTGTATTAATAAAGGAAATGAGTGTTTTTCACTTTACAGTTATAACAAACAGAATCCATATTGTTTTTTTCAGTGCTATTTTGCTGTTTGAAATACTTTAAAATGTTTCCTAATGTACATGGTATAGCTGTATCATGCTTTATTAACTTATTTATACACTTGGGTGGCACTGTGGCTCAGTGGGTAGCACTGTCACCTCACAGCAAGAAGGTCCTGAGTTCAATCCCCAGGTGGGGCGGTCCAGGTCCTTTCTGTGTGGAGTCTGATGTTCTCCCTGTGTCTGTGTGTGTTTCTTCCCACAGTACAAAGACATGCAAGTGAGGTGAATTGGAGATACAAAATTGTCCATGACTGTGTTTGACATTAAACTTGTGAACTGATGAATCTTGTGTGTAATGAGTAACTACCATTTCTGTCATGAATGTAACCAAAGTGTAAAACATGATGTTAAAATCCTAATAAACAAATAAATATTTGAGTAATGATAACAAATAATAGTAGTAGGAAATTTAGAACCATAACTAGTAAACATTGGCAAAGAACAGAGTAATTGCTAATTACATTCTTAGCACAGTGGGCTACAATGTTTTGGTATTAGTTAACCTGGATTAATAAAGGAAATAAGTGTTTTTTACTTCACAGTTATAACAAACAAGCCGTAGCCTGATGATTAAGGTACTGGACTAGTAATCAGAAGGTCGCTGGTTCAAGCCCCACCACTGCCAGGTTGCTGCTGTTGGGCCCTTGAGCAAGGCCCTTAACCCTCAATTGCTTAGACTGTATACATCTGTAATGTAAGTCGCTTTGGATAAAGGCGTCTGCTAAATGCTGAAAATATAAATGTAAACAAACAGAATTAATATTGTTCTTTTCAGTCAGTTTGGCCGATTTAAATCATTATATGTTCGCTAATGTATGTGGTATAGGCTATATCATGTTTTATTAAAACAAAGGTCCTGGGTTTGATCCCCAGGTAAGTCTGGGTCCTTTCTGTGCGAAGTTTGCATGTTCTCCCCGTGCTCCGGTTTCCTTCCACAGTTCAAAATCATGCCACCAGGCTAATTGGAAACACTGAATTGTCCTATAGATACCTAGCCGCTAGATGCACAAACCAGTGCATTGTAGTGCCGGTCCCAAGCCCGGATAAAATAGGAAGAGTTGTGTCAGGAAGGGCATCCGGCATAAAAATTGTGGCAAATCAATGCGGATCATGATCCGTCGAGAGCCGACCCCGCAACCGAACGGGACAAAGGCCGAGGAAAAGAAGAAGATTAACTTATTTAAGATAAGATAAGATAAGATAAGATAAGATGCCTTTATTGTTATTGCACAGTGTACAACGAAATTGAGTAGCAATCCAACGGTGCTTACACATACAATAAGTAAAAATAGAAGCAAAAATTATATACATATACACAACACACACACGTTTACAGCAGTGAGGTAGCAGTGGGGTATTGCACATGCCCTGAGTAGCTTAAGAAGATATTGCACAGAATATATATTTAGCTCTAAAAAAAACAATAGTGCAGTCATAAAAAATATAAATATAAATACGGTCAGAGTAGAATGAAACATTGTGCCATGTTTTAAAGAGGTCCAGTGTTTAATGTTGTTGTTCAATAGTGTTTAAACACTTTGTTTTATTTTTTAGGTACACCACATCACACCAGACCCCTTTCCACAACCACTGTCCTAGAGTAAAGAAACACTGTATATATTTTTTTATTAATTTTTAATAGTTTTTCTAAACAGAAAAATCTTTATATTTTCCTCATTACTCAGGCTTGAGCCCAGAGCGGTAGAGAGAACAGAGTGGCAACACTCCCATAGGGAACCGTTGGAAAGGGGGCGGGACATTTTTTCTGTGCAGCTTCCGGGTTGTGGAGCTCTGTATAGTTCCAAACATCCCATAGAGCCCCATTCATTTCCACTACTTATCAAGCATTTTTAGCTGTTTGTTGCTTTGTTTTAAAAAAATAATGAATTTAATGTCATTAATATACTTAATACTGTTATTGTTTAGCATTTGCTCAGCACTAAATGTTACATGTTTATCTTAATTAATAGGTATAACTGAATTTAGCTTAGTCAGCTAAGCTAAATTATTGACACGAGTCTTTTCACCTAAAATTGATTAATTAAAAGTTGATTAATCAAGAGTCTTGTTACAGAAATGATAATAAAACATCAGAGCCATAATAAATCATGCTACTTTTACTTTCATTCTTAAGTACATTTGAAGGTAAATTTAGTTTAGTACTTTAGTTAAGGTATTTTTACTTTTACTACTACTTTTACTGGAGTAATATTTTACCTTGGATATCTCTACTTCAACTCAACTACATGGTTTGTGTACCTTGTCCACCACTTACATTAGACAAAAAGAACTTGTGCATATTCATAATGAATTCATTAATGTATTACATGTAGGAATCTATTTTATGTACCTGAACTATAATGTTAAAGGTACGGTAATGTGTTTATGAACCTGTTCATTCAGTGCAGGTAAACCTTATGAATCCAGCCACATGGCTTAGTGTTTAACCAAAATGATTATTATTATGAATCCTCAGGAAAGTGAAGGGAGATTAGTTTATGTAAAAAACAAAACATAAAAAACTGTTTAAACTACTTAATGATATCGCATTATGTCATGTATGCTAATATAATGTACTGTGTGTTAACAAGAACGACCTATTAAGTCATTATAAACATCAATTCTCCACTTCATATACCAAATTGACATTAAAGCAGATGCAGTAAATGTAAAGGCAGGTGAAAATACCCAGAAATTGTACAAATGTTTATTATTTAGTGTTTAATATGTCATTTACTGCTGCCTGTCCCATATGAGAACATGACAGTGCTGGGTTTGTTTGGAACTATCGGAGGGTTACATGAACCACGTGACCGCGTGGCGGCGAGATCAAGGAGTGTCGCAACTCTCTCTAGCTACGGCTCTGCTTGAGCCAAGCTTTACATAGTGAGGTCACTGTCCAATCAGCAGCGTTTACCAAGTTAGCCCAGCTCCGCCAGCCAATAGGATGCGCGGAAACGGTCACCTCCTACCCAGAGCCGTAGATAGAGAGAGTTGCGACACTCCTTGATCTCGCCGCTACGCGGTCACGTGGTTCATGTAACCCTCCAATAGTTCCAAACAAACCCGGCGCTGTCATGTTCTCATATGGGACAGGCAGCAGTGAGTGAAATATTAAACGCTAAATAATAAACATTTGTACAATTTCTGGGTATTTTCAACTGCGTTTACATTTACTGCATCTGCTTTAATATCAATTTGGTATATGAAGTGGAAGATTGATGTTTATAATGACTTAATAGGTCGTTCTTGTTAACACACAGTACATTATATTAGCATACATTACATAATGCGATATCATTAAGTAGTAGAGACAATATACAGTACAGAGATTAGACAGTTTTTTATGTTTTGTTTTTTACATAAACTAATCTCCCTTCACTTTCCTGAGGATTCATAATAATAATCATTTTGGTTAAACACTAAGCCATGTGGCTGGATTCATAAGGTTTACCTGCACTGAATGAACAGATTCATAAACACACTACCGTACCAATACCTTTAACATTATAGTGCAGGTACATGAAATAGCATTAATTCATGTCTTATTTCATGAGTAAGTAATAATTTATTCCTACATGTAATACATGAATTAATTCATAATTAATATGCACTAGTTCATTTTGTCTAATGTAAGTGGTGGACAAGGTACACAAACCATGTAGTTGAGTTGAAGTAGAGATATCCAAGGTAACATATTACTCCAGTAAAAGTAGTAGTAAAAGTAAAAATACTCTTTACCTCCACTAAAGTACTAAACTAAATTTACCTTCAAATGTACTTAAGAATGAAAGTAAAAGTATAATGATTTATTATGGCTCTGATGTTTTATTATCATTTCTGTAACAAGACTCTTGATTAATCAACTTTTAATTAATCAATTTTAGGTGAAAAGACTCTAGTGTCAATAATTTAGCTTAGCTGACTAAGCTAAATTCAGTTATACCTATTAATTAAGATAAACATGTAACATTTAGTGCTGAGCAAATGCTAAATAATAACAGTATTACGTATATTAATGACATCAAATTCATTATTTTTTTTAAAACAAAGCAACAAACAGCTAAAAATGCTTGATAAGTAGTGGAAATGAATGGGGCTCTATGGGATGTTTGGAACTATACAGAGCTCCACAACCCGGAAGCTGCACAGAAAATATGTCCCGCCCCCTTTCCAACGGTTCCCTATGGGAGTGTCGCCACTCTGTTCTCTCTACCGCTCTGCTCCTACCATTCCTCCCTATGGACGCTTCCTACAGTGTGTGAAATACTCAACCGGCTTACTGTCGCTGTTTTTCAAAGAAGCACCTGTGTGGACGTCAACATGTCTGCCTGCATTCTACTAAAGAGCTTACAGAAAGTCAACAGATATTCACTGAGAGTGTTCAGGGCGCCATTAGTAGCTGCATATCACACAGAGAGAGGTGTTTACGGTTACAGACCGCGCAGAGAGAGCTCGGAGGAAGCGGACGCGGAGCTGTCAGGGCGACTGTCTTCCCTCAATCAAGGTCAGCTCAGTTTACTCCCCATACTGCTGCCTGCTGATAGTAACGATCCACGTTAGAGTTTCTAACTGATCAGTTCTGATTATCGAATCATCTAGCTGCTTCATCACGAGGAACACCTGCTGTTTAATCCTTAATGCCATGTGTCCTCAGCTGTGCTGCACTAGATGAAGATATGTTCGAGTTTACTGCTTGCAATAGGTAAGCTCATGTTTGTGACCATGCTTTTACTTTACATCGCTGATTTGTGTTAGCAGATCATGGCCTTGCACAGCTGGTGGAGGCCTATCGAGCACATGGACACAAGGCTGCTAAAATTAACCCCTTAATGCCAGACGCACCTCTCATGGAGAAGGTACCAGAAATCGACCTCCTCTACAGCAGCCTCCCCAAATCCCTGATCACTGCTGGTAGGTCTACAGAACATATTGCATCTAGGGTTGTAACAGTACCATCATGCTTATAGTGCTGAAGGCAAAAGTGTAACCGATTTCTACAGATGTTTATTTTCTGTGTGCAAATATTTACAAAGAACAGTGGAGTCTTTGGAGCTGCTCGGTGGGTAGCACTGTCACCTCTCAGTAAGAAGGTCCTGGGTTTGATTTACATTACATTTTTGGCATTTAGCAGCTGCTTTTATCCAAAGAGACTTACAGTATTGTGACAGTATATTGTCTAAGCAATTGAGGGTTAAGGGCCTTGCTCAAGGGCCCAACAGTGGCAACCTGGCAGTGGTGGGGCTTAAACCACCTTTTGATTACTAGTCCAGTACCTTAACCACTAGGCTACAACTGCCCTTGATTTCCAGGTGTTGCGTTCCGGGTCCTTTCTGTGTCGAGTTCTCCCCGTGTCTGTGTAGGTTTCCTCAGGGAGCTCCAGTTTTCTCCCACAGTCCAAAGACATGCAGTCAGATTAATTGGAGCTACTAAAATCTTCCTTGAGGAAATTTGTTCACTTAGTTAGACAGATCTGCCATGAGTTACAAGCTGTTGTAATACAGGTGACGCTCTGCAGCATTGCAAACTTTACACCAGAATGGACTTTGAAACGACAGTAGTGCTTTAAGGTTCTACGTTAAAACTGTGGAGCAGCAGGTTTTTACTTATGTTAGACCTGACTTATAGTTCTTACACATCTAACCATGCAGACAAATTTCTCACAACATGATAGTTTGCATTTTCTTGCCAAATAGACTGCTGTTCCATGTACTTAATTTTTACTACATAAGACTTTTGGACTCCAGGTGTAATTTCTGACTAGTTGAATATATTATCTAGTTTAATTTGCTGTATGAATATTTTTCGACCTTTGTTTTATTTATTTTATTTTTTGTAGTAGCTCCCCTCCCCTTAAAGGAAATTTTCCAAGACATTTTAATTCCCTCTATGCTCCATGTAAATCCTTCAACACTTGTGCCACAAGTGTCATGACACCACTGTTACCCAACAGTTTTATCATGCTGAAATGTGCATGCATACTGGTGAGAGAATCCCCTGTTAGAGAGCACGCTGCAAGAGTAATACTTAACTTTAAACAATTGACCAATGCAAAACAAAATTCAACAGTCATGAGTGAGCTATTTATGTCTGCTGCCTCGATATAAAGAAAGGACTGTGCTGACCTTTTTATAATATTATTTATTTCATGAGTAGCTTTGAGATACTGGTTGCATCGTGAATAGCATATTTAGCTGTTATAAACTGCCAAAGTTTTGTCTTTATATGATTATAAGCCTACATCTGCATTGAAATGACTTATTAGTATTTTTTTCAAAGGTATATAAATTGATTGCTATTATGATTGTTGGTTAACAGTAGACTGATGACAATTGGATATAGACATATAAACATACAGAAGATTGCTTAGTTGGATATTAAACTCAACTTTGCACTTTTGTACATTGTCTTTGTTTTTTCCATTCTTGGAGGTTTACGGCACTTTGGCAAAGCTGAGGCCAGTACAGAAGAGGTGGTGGAATACTTGAAAGACACCTACTGTGGAGGGATCTCTGTGGAGACCAGCCAGCTGCAGACTCTGCAGGAGCGACTGTGGTTTGCAGATCGCTTTGAGGAGCTTAAGAAAGAAAGCTTTCCTCCTGAGGAAAGGAGGCAGCTGGCAAAACTAATGCTTGAATCTCAGGTACACATTCTGACGGAGGCTGTGCAAATTTTTGAAAGTATCAGAGAACAGGTCACGTTAAACTATGTTTTGATTTGTTTTTGATATAACTACTCTTATAGTTAGATAATGTTTGTTCTATGGTTGCTTTCTATATAATGTAAATAGACTATTATTTTTCTTATACACTCTGAACAGGAAATTACTTTATCTTAGGTTTTCACACACTCACCCATTCACTACTCAAACCCAGAAGAAAACTGAAAATGAACATACCAGAAGCAAGCATTAAATATTTATGGGCGTGTAGAGCATCTTTCATTTTTAACATTTCTGATGTTCCAGGAATTTGACCATTTTCTAGCCAGTAAGTTTGCCACAGTGAAACGCTATGGAGGCGAGGGAGCAGAAAGCATGATGGGATTTTTTCTAGAGCTTTTCCGTTTTGCAGCAAAGAGCGGAGTAACCGATGTGGTTATGGGAATGCCTCATCGTGGACGACTCAACTTGCTCACTGGACTCTTGCACTTCCCACCTGAGGTAAGTAACCAAAGATAGTTTTTTTCTGCTGTGCTTGTTTTGGTCGTAGATGTCAAATTGAGGAAACCAGTGACAGGCAAAGCACACCTCTGAACAAAACGTCTGGGGTATACTCCAAATATATATATACAGTGCTGTAAAAAAAACAACCTGATTTCTTCTATTTAAGACAACATGAGTAAACACAAAATGTAGCTCAGTAAGTGCTTGCCCTGCCTAATCCTATAAACTGGTTTTGCCAACCATGGCAGTAACAGCTGTAATCATGCCAGAATCTTTGTTATTGTGGAGGACATATCCACAGTCTTTCACTTGAAATTTACACACAGTGCTTTTAAGTAATACTACTTCATTATGAAAAATATATTTTTGGTATTATACATTACACCTCTTCTTTGCAGTTAAATAGGTTTTATTTCCAACTGTTTTAGTTTAAAAAGGGGTGTAGGAAAGGAGATGATTATGGGGCAGTTTATTGTGTATTGTTCACAATGTAACTGTTGTTACTGCTATTTCCCGCTACTCTTCTGGAGTAACTGCTGTCTTCTCTCTTACTTTTCTTCTTATTGTTATTATTGACAAGAATGTTTAATGTGTTTGCGTGGCTCTGTAGCCTTGTCTTGTGTTAATCATTTTGTCACTGAGAACTTTAGAAAGCTTCATCTACACCATGTTCAAGAATGGCAATGGTCTTACAACGTGAATGTACTATACACTGGCAATTCTCTTGAACGGATTTCCAGTGCTTCCACTGATCATTGTAGTTTGTAACTACAGACACATTTAGAATTTGATGTTTGCAGCACACTCTAAAAAAGTTGAGACGGGGCAAAATAAGTGTAAAAAGTTAGTGTTTTTAAAAATCTCTTAATAAGCAGGTGAATTGGTAACAGGTGTGGGGAATCATGACCGAGTATAAAAGGATTCACCAAAGCAAGCAATGATGGGTCAAGGCTCACCACTTTGTACCAAACTTCATGAGAGAATTATCAATCAGTTTGCCAATAATTGAGGTCTTTCACCATCTAATGTACACAACATTGTGAAAAGATTCAGGGAATCCAGAAAAATCTGGTCAGTGTAGGACCAGGTTCGAAACCACTGTTAAAAGTGCATGGCCATTGAACCCTCAGACAATGTTGCATGAGAAACCATGGTGTTGCTGTGCTAAATGTAGCTGCAGGGGATTGTGAGTACTTAACACAGTTCACTGCTGCAAAACTACAACAGTTAGTGTCCCATGTCCCTATTAAAAAAGATTGTCCAGCTGGCATCATATGTTGCTTTAACATGCATTTGTATTTTTCAGCATTGATGCCTATGATGCATTTAGAGATGTTCAAGTTGCCTATGACATTGACACAAACACATTCCTTACTATTAGATCATTGGCTGTTAAGTTTTGCTTTGGCACCAGTCTGGATGGCTCTTTTCCTCTTTATTGTGAAAAGCAAGTGAAAGGTACAGGTACAGACCATGGCACACATTTCCACTTCAGTCAGCCTAAGATAGTCTTAAATCTAATTTACTGAGTGATTATGATGTATGGCTTCTGCTTTAAAGAGTTAAATGGCATTTGTAGATGTAGCAACACGCTGTGATTAATAACAAGGGTTTTGGAAGTATTCCCAAGTTCATGTGGTTATATTTATTACAGATTGTTGTTTTTTATTGCAGTGCTGTCTGAGGGCGGGAATGCCAGAATGATTTAATATTCGTTTTCAGTCTTGCTCTCTATGCTTAGAGATTCGTTTGTATTCTCTCAATATTTTATTAATATTAATTGTATATAATGACACACCCACTTTTTTGGGTATGTATATACTCATATGCTTTTGTTTTGTTTTTTTATTTTGCAAAGTGACATACCTTGATGCATGCATGCTTATAAGCCGTTTGATAATGATTCTTTAATAACCAATCATTATAGCATTACTTGTTACCTATTACCTGTGTGACGTTCAGAACCAGGCATTTTTAATAATTATACAAACATCTCAGTATGAATAAATAAATAAAATAAACAAGCTTCTTAACCAGGAGGATTAATCAATTACTAACTTGATCTACTCTTTTCAAGCATTGATTTCCTGATTGCTTAGGTTGTTTGGTGCCTTCTAACAACTTTGAGTTTCCAGTGTGTCCTCAATTTTTTAATGCAATTTTATTTAATAAAGATGATGTCTTAAAGCAGGCTACCTCAGAATGAGTTTTTCACTGATCCATTATTCTGCTGTAGAAGCCATGACATGCGACTAAGACAGCATTCTGACACAGGCCTGTACATTTATTTATGCTGAGGGAAACTCAAAGTTGGCCAGAAATAATCCAAGAACCACCATAAATTAGCTGCTGGAACATGGACGACTTTGTCCACAGTTAAGCAGACTTCAGCATGGGCTTAAAAGCTGCTCTGCAAAGCTTGAATAAACTCTTGTGATGCAAATTGCGGCATCATAATGCTAGCAGGGGTGCCAGAGTGCATAGGAAAATGAACCATATTCAAATAAGTAATAAAAAGCAGAAAATTAGACAGTAATTTAATTACAGTTTACTTGCTACCACAGACTAAACCTATTCTTATTCTTCCACGTTTTCTACAGTTATAGTGAGCAAGAACAGACACATGGCACATGCATCTGCCAGTTAAGAAGTTTAAATCATAGAACAGCAGTAGTTGTAGTAAGCATGATTACCCTACTCATATCCATTTATGCTTTAACTTATGTATCAGAAACTGTACATCTACCTCTGTAGTCAACCCTACTAGTGGTAATATTGTAGCTATAATAAAGTAATTTAATAGCTGTTACAAATCACTGATACAAGCATACAGAGTAGCATTTTCGACTAAAATCTCAAGCTAATACTTTCCCAATTTCCAATGTCCATGCTTGTCAGAACTTGTTTTTCTTTTTTCACTTTTCAGTGTGCCGTAATTGCAGGGGACTATTATTTTCTTTTTTCTTTTTTGTCTACAGGCAAGAAAAGTAGCCAAACTTTGCTTTAGAAACATATAGAGTTTATTTTAGTCATAAGAAAATCTCATGACTTAAGTATTGTGAATTAAGTTGTAAGCTATGTAAATTTACATTTACATTTTCAGCATTTAGCAGACGCTTTTATCCAAAGCGACTTACACAATGAGCAATTGAGGGTTAAGGGCCTTGCTCAGGGACCCAACAGTGGCAACTTGGTGGCAGCGGGGCTTGAACCAGCAACTTTCAGTTTACTAGTCCAGTACCTTAACCACTGAGCTATCACTCATAATTAGTTGCTTGAATATAACAACTTGTACAATAATTCTAGTATTTTCTGTATGTGGTAAATGTGGTGTTCTTGTAAAGTTGTAAAGACTGTTTGATCCACTAGTTCAGGTAAAGATAATCTAAATTTACCCACGATTCCTGAAAGTGGGTTATTAATATCAGCAATATAAAAAAAACTTGATGTACCCCAAGGACGTCGACCCAGACATGGTTTACACTAAAAACCTGCTGTTTGTCCTTATAGAGTGAAAGAAAAAATATATATGGAGAAGTATTGGGACGGACTTCTTAATCATTGAATTCAGTGTTTTATTCAGTCGTATTGCCACCGGTGTATAAAATCAAGTACCTAGCCATGCAGTCAGCCATTACAAACCTTTGTAAATGAATAAGCTCACTGGATTCCAGTGTGGTGCTATAAAGATATACTATAGATGTACTATATAGAATGCAACCAGTTCATGAAATGTCTTCCCTCCTCGATATTCTACAACCAGCTGTGAGTGGTGTTACTGAAAAGTGGAAGCGTTTAGGAAACGCAGCAACTCGGCCAAGAAAAGTTAAAGAGTGTTGTTATTTAGTGCCGATTTGCTTAGTGCATAAAAGTTGCCAACGCTCTGATGATTCAATTTACATTTACATTTCGGCATTTAGCTAAGTAACTTACAGGTGTGACAGTATACAATCTAAGCAATTGAGGGTTAAGGGGCCTTGCTCAAGGGCCCAAGAGTGGCAACCTGGTGGTGGTGGTGGGGCTTGAACCGGCAACCTTATGATTACTAGTCCAGTACCTAAACCTAGATATTCAATAGCTACAGAGTTCCTAACATCCTCTGCCATTAACATTGGTGTTTTTTCTCTGTAGAGACCTTTAGTTCCTCTGTCAATTGGAATCAAGCGTTCTCACACAGATCCACATGTGCAGAAATTAACATTAACTAAGACTGCATACTAATCCAAATAATAATATTTTACAGTTCCAGTATTTATCATTGACACAATACAAATGCATAAAGTATTCCAGTTCTCAGTTACTAATTAGCTTAGATGAAGTTAGACCACATACTAATGCAAAACAGCTTTGTTTTGTGGTTTTGATGCCTTACAGTTATGAATAACATCTCAGAATAAGTCTGTAAGCAGAGCTGGCGAATGCACACTGAGGGTGGGTCAGGGTGCTTTTTAAATTGCCGTTCTTTCTTCGCAGAGATCATTAGTTCCTCTGTCAACTGGAATCAAGTGTCAGCTGTAAATGAATTTAAACTTGAAGCATTAATCAAACAGTTACTGTATTGGTGGTTATTGGTTAACCGGTTAATCATTGACTTTCCTAGTTGCAGTTAATGTGGTGAAGGTAGTGAAACTACAGAACATTTTTACTAAGGTGATGTGGGTGTTGCATAACTTTGTTCCTTAAATAAATAAAATTTGATGTTTTGTGTATGTTACCCATCATCTGAAATAATTTAGTGTGATTAATATGCAATACCAAAGGTAAACAGAAATAGAGCAACTACAGTTTCTACACCACTGTATGGCCTCTTAAAGAAGGTATGATAAAATATAGTAATCATGTCTGGAAATTAATAGCTTTTATGAGAATATGAATGGTTTCTGTATTTAAGAGTGGGTTGTATTATTGGTTTCTCCTGATGATGTAAAATGAAAATATGTATGTTCTGTCGGTGGTTGTAATTTGAGCAGGAGTGTTGCGCTTGCCATCTAGAATTACATCAAGATTCTTTGTTGTTTGTGCTGGATAGAATGTGAGGGTGTCCATGCTCTGTGATGAGAAGCATATAATTTGTATGTAATTACATGCAGCGAAATATGACTTGTCTATTTAAAATAAATAAAAATGAGGGATTCAGATGCTTTTTCAAAGCTTTATGTATCAAAAGTATCAAATGGAGTGAAATCACCAAAGTTTCAGTTGATGTTTTCTAAATAATAATAAAAAATACAAATCATTGCAAAATTAAGACATTAATGACATGTTCAGATGTGAAAATGTAGGCCTATATTTTAAATAAAATGTTAGTACAGCTACATATGCCACTCTGGATGCAACCTGTTTTTCAACAAATAATAATAAAAAATACAAATCATTGCAAAATTAAGACATTTAAAAACAGCAAACATTTTCATCATAACACTATTGGTTTCCATACATGATTTGAAGTAAATAATGTAAACCAGACTTAGTACTAATAGAAGCCCTGGCAAAACTGGCTAATAAATTCAGTAGATAGAGTATACACTGAAATTAAAAGGCAAAGTGTTATTAGATATTATATTTGACAGAACAGAAGTATATATATATTTTAATTTACCCCATATTATCATAATACTGTATAAAATATTTTTCTTACTTTAAATTTTACACCTTCTTTCATTTCTTGCACTATAAATAACTTGCTTCTCAAAGAGCCCAAATGGCTTTTTTAATCTTAAATGAGAAGTCACATGCCTATGTACATTTAATAAAATTAAAAGACAACTGGCCGTTTAGTAGTAAGTCATGTATGTGTAATTAGGTTACGGCAGTTATTTGACCTTCTAAAATATTTCAGCTGCTGTCAAAAATTCTACAGTGTCATTATAATATAACAGTAAAAGTTATTTTATTAGAAGGGGTGGCACATTGGCTCAGTGGGTAGCACTGTGGCCTCACAGCAAGAAGTTCCTGGATTCATTCCCCAGGTGGAGCAGTCCGGATCCTTTGTGTGTGGAGTTTGCATGTTCTCCTTGTGTCTGCGTGGGTTTCCTCTGGCAGCTCTGGTTTCTTCCCACAGTCCAAAGACATGCAAGTGAGGTCAATTGGAGATACAAAATTGTCCATGACTGTGTTTGACATTAAACTTAAACTGATGAACCTTCAATTCTCGTTACTCATTACACAAGATTCATCAATACACAAGGTTATATGGAACACAATGGACAATTTTGTATCTCCAATTTACCTCCCTTGCATGTCTTTGGACTGTGGGAGGAAACCGGAGCACCCGGAGGAAACCCATGCGGACAACATGCAAACTCCACACAGAAAGGACCCAGACCGCCCCACCTGGGGATCGAACTCAGGACCTTCTTGCTGTGAGGCGATAGTGCTACCCACTTAGCCACCGTGCCGCCCCGCTTCAATGCATGTAAAACAGCTTAATGTAGCAGTAATGTACAACAGTAACATAAATATCAAGACCAGAACCTGTTCAGCTCTGTTTTTCCAACAACATGATTAAATAAAAGATCAACAGAGCAGATATTGGGTCAAAAGGCAGAATATTTGAATCATGTTGTTTTAAAAGATAATGTTTTACACATATTCACACATGCAGAGTTTATTATTACTTAATCACTTTTGTAGCACGCGTTTCCGACAGAGGATCCACCTGAGAGCAGGTGGGCACATTTTAGCCCTACATTTTGGGTAACACCTGCTGCATATGAATGCTAAGATTTGTCCAGATTTCATTAGATTTCTCTTTTAGTGGCACCAAGGGGTGTGAGAGATCTCCAGCTCTATTCCTAATTTAAATATCAACAACCAGATGTGAAAATAAACAGAATACCCTTTTAATCATCAATCAAATTATAAAAAAGACTCCTGTTGTAGATCTTATTCCAAGTTAGTGTATTGCTCCTGACATTTTCTTTGTATTGTCTATTTTTTATTTACTTCAGTTGATGTTCCGTAAAATGAGGGGCCTGAGTGAGTTTCCCGAGAACTCCCCAGCCATCGGAGATGTGCTGTCTCACCTTACCTCCTCTGTGGACCTAGAAGTGGGTACTGGGCACCCAATCCATGTTACCATGCTGCCTAACCCATCACACCTGGAGGCCATCAATCCAGTGACTCAGGGGAAAACACGTGGCAGACAGCAGGTCAAACAGGATGGAGATTATTCTAATGAGAGCCACGCTCGGCCAGGAGATAAAGTCATCTGTCTGCAAGTACTGTTCTGTTTTTAGTATAATATTAGGCTTGTTGTTACAAATGTACATAATGTGAATGTAATTAATGTCAGAGCTCTTCAATGAATTATCTGTTGTGTTGTATCTATAGGTTCATGGAGATGCTTCGTTTCCAGGCCAGGGAATTGTACCAGAGACATTCACCCTGTCCTGCCTGCCCCACTTCAGGGTGGGTGGAAGTATCCACCTTATTGTGAATAATCAAGTGGGTTATACTACACCATCTGAAAGGAGTCGCTCCTCTCTGTACTCCAGTGATGTTGGTATGTTTAAGCAGCAATTGTGCTTACAAACTAGTGGTAGTAAAACTGATAGATGGTTGTTAAAATAGCCATAAGTTTTTATGTAGTGGGTGTAACAATTGGTATAAAATCATGAAAAGAGCACCATTTGAGTTATTAGGATGTATATGGGCAGCAAAGTGGGTAACACTGTCGCCTCACAGCAAGAAGGTCCTGAGTTCGATTCCCAGGTGGAGCGGTCCAGGTACTTTCTGTGTGGAGTTTGCATGTTCTCCCCGTGTCTGTGTGGGTTTTCTCCAGGAGCTTTGGTTTCCTCCAACAGTCCAAAGACATGCAAGTGAGGTGAATTGGAGATACAAAATTGTCCATGACTGGGTTTGACATTAAAGACTTGAACTGATAAATCTTGTGTAACCAGTTACTATCTGTTCTGTCATGAATGTAACCAAAGTGTGAAAAACATGATGTTAAAATCCTAATAAAATAAAATAAAAGGGCGCTCAGGTGGCGCAGCGGTAAAACACGCTAGCGCACCAGAGCTGACGTTTCGAACTCGTCGGTTCAAAACTCGGCTCTGCCATCCGGCTGGGCTGGGAGGCTACATGAACAACGATTGACTTGTTGTTCATACAGGATGGGAGATAGGGGTCTCATAACTGATGCAATTACGACCTCTGCTGGCTGATTGATGGCACCTGCACTGAGTCAAGGAATAATGGGGTGATCAGGGTGTGGCTCTCCGTACACAAAGCTGATCCGCATATGAACTCAAGTTACTTTGCTGTATAAAATGGCTTGTATTGTCTCTTGATCATAGGATGAGGTTACATTATTTAAGTCTTATGAGGGGTTTCCACATATTTTGTAACCATATTTGGTGACCTTCATTAAGGTTTGTGTTTCAAACACATCACTAACAAAAAGGGCAAATCCAGAACAGAAACTATATATACAGTATTAAATATATGGACCACACTGTTCAAAATTCGTGCCCTCTAGTGGCTTGTGTATGCTATGACACAAGCAGGCTTGGTTTGAAATTACAGCTGTACTGTGACCTATCATTAAATAGATAGCTTGGGTAAAACACAGCGCATCTTAAATAAATACAGTTATTAAACAGAACAAAGTTACACTTGATAACTTATTGATAGCTTATTAATAACTGGAAAGTAGAAATGAATTGTTGCTTAATACACTGGTTTGATGTTTTCTGCAGGGAAGATGGTGGGCTGTGCTGTCATTCATGTGAACGGTGATGATGCCGAAGAGGTTCTCAGAGCAACACGGCTGGCCGTGGAGTATCAGAGACATTTCAGGAAAGACATTATTGTGGACCTGCTCTGTTACCGGCAGTGGGGTCATAATGAGTTGGACGAGCCATTCTTTACAAACCCAGCTATGTACAAAATTATCCGGTAAGCTTATTATTTGTCTTCTTTCATATTCGGTACTAAGTAACTACCTAAATACCTCAGAAAATGTCCTCAAAAATGAAAGCTGCTGAATGAAAGTTACAATGTGATGAGACAAGAGGCAAAAGTTGTTTATTTTTAATGTGCTGGTGATGTTCGGCCGCAGGGAGTGAAGCATCTTTTGGTGATGCAAAATGGTGAAATCCCCTTTGTCTTTCTTTAACTATTAATCCAATAAAAGGAAACAATATTGTTTGTGCCTTAAAACACATACTACCATACAAAATGAATGATTCCTTTTGGCTGCTCCCGTAAGGAGTCGCCACAGTGGATCATTCGACTGCATATTTGATTTGGCACAGTTTTCACGCCATATGCACCCCCAGTAGCTAGGTTCACGTAACACCATGCACCTACTGTATTTGTGAGGCCAGTCTGGGATTTGAACCTCATGAGCTCAGGCACTGCTGTGACCAGCAGCATGGCTCTTACCATAACTCCATATAAGCTCACTACTACTATACCAAATAACATGTATCATTAGTACACCACAATGTGTCATTACTATACAAGGCAGATGGAAAGTATAGGGTTAAAACCAACCACTAGTTACTTATTCACTATTATAATATTTTTTTAAATTAGGACTATAACTACATTTAGTATTGACAGATATACTTACCACAAAAAAAAAAGAACAAGCAGTAGTTAAACTGTAGTTTCCATGGGATGTCTAGACTTCTGGATTTTAAAGCACTTAGTTGATCACTATCAGTCTTGACTCAATATTGTATAGAAATTTTAACAACCAAGTTAAGCAATTTTATAGTTATATTAAATGTAAAAAATACATGTAACTGGACTTTACTATATTTTTTAAGATAAGGCTTAATGACCAGAAGGTCGCTGGTTCAAGCCTCGCCCCTAAAGCAAGGCCCTTAACCCTCAATTGTTTGCACTGTATTCAGTCACATTAGTATGTTGCTATTGATAAAGATGTCTGCTAAGTCATGAAAACATAAATAACAACGGACATCCCAAAAATAGTTGCTGACTACTTCAAATGTTTTTAATTTCTTAATCTTTTTTCATCTTCTTTATTGAATTTCCCAGCTCCAGGAAAAGCATCCCTGACTCCTACGCTGACCAGCTGGTCTCGGAAGGGCTTATGACCGAGGAAGAATGCAGTCAGATCAAGACTTCCTACTACTCCATGCTCAACGATCGCCTTGCTAACATGACTTTGTACAGCCCTCCTCCCACCAACCTGCAGGGTCGCTGGGGAGATCTTGTGGAGCCACAGAACCGGATTTCATCCTGGGACACTGGTGCACCTGTTCCTTTGCTTCAGTATGTGGGGGCAAAGTCAGTGGAGATACCTGAGCATATCCAGATGCATAGTCACCTCATGAAGACTCATGTAAAGGTACACAGTGGCTTTTAACTTTAGTGTGTGTCTTCCAATACTAACTTCTACATCGTGTAAACGCTCTGACAGTTAGGTCAGGCGTGTCTATATATTATTATTATTTTTTGCCGGATTAAGTTTGTCATATTAAAACCAGACCTTATCCTACATTAATGTTTTATATTCCATTGAAGGTTTTCCATGGGTTAAGGTTGGGGCTTTGTGCAGGCCATTGAAGTCTCTCCACACCATACTCATCCAATCATGTCTCGATTTATACACAGGGGCACAATCATGTCTAAAACCTGAACTCAGTAATTATATGTGGTGTCTGCATTCTTGTGGCAATTTAGTGTATAATCATATTTCTCTAACTATTCTATTCTAACTATTTTATTTAAGTACAGTAGGCCCACAAGATAAAAAGTAACATAATGCATACAGTATGTGAAACATTTAAAGTAAACATTAAACGAATGTAGGTAGTGTTAAATAAGTATTGTGTACCAACTATAAATGTATTTTCTGAGAGAAGCTGCAGGCTAAATAAAGTGTGTCTACATGCTTCCCATAGGTGCTGCTGATTTACTGTTTTGCGTAGTTTTTATTAGAATGGGTAGAACTGGACTAAATTTAATCTCTTTTCTCTTTTAGTCAAGACTGCAGAAACTTGAAGATGGAAAAACACTGGACTGGTCCACTGCTGAAGCTCTGGCTTTCGGAACGCTTCTCAGTCAAGGTATGCAACCTGCATCAGGCACAGAATTATAGATTTGCCTATAATCATATAGTCATATAGTCTTTTTAACATTAAACAGAAGCAGGTTATAGATATCACCTAGGTGGAACATCTGAGCTGTGTTTATAAATGTACCGTGTTAGAGCTTGTAATGTAACTGGTGCTGTGCTTGCTTCATTACAGGTTTTAACGTGCGCATCAGTGGCCAGGATGTTGGTCGTGGTACATTCAGCCAGCGCCATGCTATGGTTGTGTGTCAGGAAACCAATGACATGTACATACCTCTCAATCACATTGACTCTCAACAAAAAGGCCATCTGGAGGTTAGATTAGCACTTTATGATTAAAAATGTATAACCAGGTTTATACTTCTAGTTTACACTTGCTGATTTGAATTACTCTTGGTCCTACATACAGTGTATTGAAAGCCTATTTTAAGTTCTATTTTTTTTATTGTAGGTAAAAGGGGGTGGACAAAAGTAATTAAAAAAAATAACAGTGCAATTTGGCATTTTGCTCCCTTATTCTGCTATTTTAGTAGTAATGCATCAATTGCTCTCTGTGGTTTAAACTTATTCTGTTGTGCTTCTGTTGGCACTACAGAGCAGCTCACAAGAGATCACACAAGATTCTCACTGTTAACTCTCAGGTGGTGCAGCGGTAAATTACGCTAGGCCACTACCACTGGGATCCAGGGTTATAGTTTACAGCAGTGCTATCGGCCAGTCGGACATCTACATACTGACATGATTGGCCATTGCCAAGGCCCCGCAATGGATTGGCGTCCTCTCTGGGTGTGTTGCTCCATTGCACCCAGTGATTCCCAGGAAACAGGACCCACCGTAACTCTGACCTAGAAAAAGCGATGAAAATGGATGGTGAAATGAAAGGTGGAAAAAAGTCTTGGTCTCTGTTCCACCCTGGTTGAGGAGAGCCGAGACTGTCACGCCCCCTTCGACACGTGTGCAGTAGCCGACTGCATCTTTTCACCTGCACGAGGCGAGTTCATATGCCGATCAGCATTGTGTACGGAGAGTCACACCCTGATCAATGCATTATCTCGTCTCTGTGCAGGCGAGATCAATCAGCCAGCAGAGGTCGTAATTGCATCAGTTATGAGGTCCTGTCCGGCTCCCACCCTGTATGAACAACAGCCAATCGTAGTTTATGTAGGCGCCCAGCCTGCCGGATAGCAGAGCTGAGATTCAAAACGACGAGTTTGAGATGTCAGCTCTGGTGTGCTAGCGTGTTTTACTGCTGTGCCAATTGAGTGCCTTGTTCTCTGTTTATGCAGCCTTTTTATGCAGTATAGAGGCAGGGTAATGCCAGCTGATTGGTTCGAGCAGAGTAGAAAAATTACACAAAACAATCAACCCACCCAGTGAATTTTATTTTCGGTCATATTAATTTAAATCCTAGGTTGTGGCATTGATTAATATAAAAATTCAGTAGAGACTGAAAACTTTTATCAGTAAAGCATCAGATATGAAAGGTGCAGCATGTTAGCTGTCTGCTTTTCTTTCTCAGGTCTGTAACAGTGCGCTGTCTGAAGAGGCAGTGTTAGGTTTTGAATATGGCATGAGTATTGCACAGCCCAAACTGCTGCCCATTTGGGAAGCTCAGTTTGGAGATTTCTTCAATGGAGCACAAATAATCTTTGACACTTTTGTCTCTGGAGGTAACAAAAAAGCCTTACAAATAAATACATACATACATTTCAACAGCAACATCTAATTTCACACTGGGAAAAGATCTTTTTTTATTATAATTATATGAATTATGTGTCTAGGTGAGGCAAAGTGGTTGCTGCAGAGCGGCATGGTTATTCTGCTGCCACATGGCTATGACGGTGCTGGACCTGAACATTCATCATGCCGTATTGAGCGTTTCTTACAGGTGAACATGCACACATACAGTGTTCTGTTATAGCTATTCCCTGTAAGTGTAAACCTAGATGTAAATGATCTGCAACAGAAAATTACGAGGGTTCTTCAAAAAGTTTCTGCACTTTTTTTTAACTCCGTGTATTCTATTTATGTGTTCTCTGTAATAGATCTTTCTTAGCTTTAACTGCATTACTATATAAGACTGATTTAGTTAGGACATGCTGTAGGAGCTAGCTAGAGCCTAGAACCTTTTCCTGATAAGTGTTAGGCTTAGTTGTTATGTTATTTAGACTCTTTTCTCCCCTAGTAGCTGTGTGATAGTAAGGAGGAAGGCATCGATGGAGACACAGTAAACATGGGGGTGGTGAATCCCACAACACCTGCTCAGTACTTCCACCTGCTGAGGAGACAAATGATCCGAAACTTCCGCAAACCTCTTATTGTGGCATCACCCAAATCCCTGCTGCGATTTTCAGTGAGTTTTCTTCCCAGGGCATTTTGTGTGATGGATGAGTCACCTAGTTTGCATCACTTTATTTATGTACCAACTGTTATTTTATTTTTGTACCAATAGGGGGCAGTTTCGAGTCTTGAAGAGATGAGCCCAGGCACTTCTTTTAAGCCTGTAATTGGGGACAACTCTGTTAATCCTGAGAGGTAAGCCCCGTGGCAAGAAGACAGGTTTATTTAATTTCACCAGTGTGTGAAATGTGGTAAGGGCAGTGGTGAATTTGCAGTTAAGGTATTTGACTGTTGATTAGAAGTTTGAGGGTTCTGATCACCACCAAGCTGCATCTGCTAGTCCTTTGATCAAGACCCTTAACCCTTAATTACCTAATTTACCTAAATGTGTTTTGTTTTGATGCATTGCTTGTGTTGCCTGGGTTGTGGTAAAAACATGGACAAAATGTGGGTCTCTTGAAAAAAAAAATTGAAAAGCATAGTCTGACAAGTTTAGTGTTGAGAAACTCCAGAGGTGTGCACCTTATCTAAACTAAACACTTTTTAAATTAATTGAAACATTGATTGAAACCTTATTATGCTTCTTTAAAGTGAACAGGCAAAACATTTCCACAAGACACTCAAATCTCCAAAATCTGTATGGAAAGAGGGCAAATGTTTATTTATTCATCTAATTTTAAACCAGGCCACTAGTCAGCTGCCTTGATACCTTCAGTCACATAATGTTTGTAAATGTAAGTACTGTATGTATGAAGATTGGCTTGATAATAAACCTTCTATGATGTGTTGTGGTAGTGTGCAGCGGGTGCTGCTTTGCTCAGGCAAGCACTATTATGCGCTGCTGAAGCAGAGAGAGACGATTCCTGAGGCATGCAAGAACACAGCACTGATCAGGGTCGAGGAGCTGTGCCCTTTCCCCACAGACGCTCTGCAACAGGAGCTTCACAAATATAGAAATGCCAAAGGTGAGCCTTTGCCATGTCTTCACATTCTGCATAGCAGCCAAAGCTGTATAATGTACACAGGTTCCTCAAAAAGTTTCTGCACTTTAACTCTATTTATTAAGAAATTCAAAAACAAATGACATCACTTTATTATATAGTCACCTTCCAATGCATTTTTCCTAGCGTTGTATTAACTTTTTAATGCTATCAGCAAAAATTTTTTGGGGTTGACCACGTAGCCACTGATGCACTGCTGCTTTCACATCATCATCACATGAAAATCTTCTTCCCCTTAAAGCTTCTTTGAGAGGTCCAAAAAGGTGGAAATCAGATGGCACTAAATTCAGACTATAAGCTCACTCAGTCTCTCAGACACGACAAATTACTACTCCTCTCGCCCTCACCATTTCCAACCAAAATATAAGTGTGGAAACTTTTTGAAGATCCCTCATAAAAGCAATAATCAGAAGTAATTTGTGCTCTAAAATCTAGCATGTCTGATAACTGTGTGCTAACATTACCAACACAAAATCACAGTTCTTATGGTATATTCTAAAAGATGATAATTCAGTTGTAAATGTAAATTAGGCTTTGATTCTAAAAATGCTCTTCTAGTGCCACGTTTTGTTAAACAAAATTTTACAGCTAGTGATTTATGTTAATAGCTAAAATACTTAACGTGGAAAATTGACTATTTGGGTGCTTGGATTTTAAAGAATGGGAAGGCAGATGTGTTCAAATGCAAGGTACAGGACAGGATTTGGATGGTGGGTTAAAGAAGATAGCCCTAGTGGCTAAATGGTGTAAAATTCAATGTGGCACCACAAAGCATGATTTTTTAAACATTTACTGACCACTCTATTAGTTATACCTAATTTTGAAAGTGTCCAGACCCCTTTACCCATCAATCTGCACTTAAGCGTCCATAATGATTAAATGAAAACAATGAATCAAATATGAATTAAAAATAAAAAAAAGCTTTGAAAACCTGGGTTTGGGCAGCTTATCCAATTTTTCATAGCAGATCCTCTCAAGCTCAGATTAAATAGTGAGCATCTGTGAACTGCCATCTTCAGGTCTCTCCACAGATGTTCTATAGGCTGACTTATGGAGAGGTTTACCAACAGGCAGCCAACTCTAGGAAGGTTTAAGTTTGTGCCAAGCTTCTTTCATCTCAAGAATTTTAGGCCACCATGGTCATGGGGACACTAAAATCTTAATTTCATTGCTCAATCAATTTAAATTGCAATTTCACCAACCATACAGATGCAATCTTTATCTCCAAAACAGCAAGAGGTGCTTACAGTCAGTCAGGCCATGAACCAGACACAGGTTGGACTGGCAAGACTCATTGATGCAGGAGGAAATTAAGACACAGTGCATCAAACTCTTCAATGTATGGGGCTGTGTAGATGCAGACCAGTCAAAGTGCCCATGCTAACTCCTATATACATTATTGAAAGTACCTACAGTGGGCATTAAGGCAATGAAACTGGACACTGGAGCAGGTTGACGAATCCTGTTTTCTTCAAGAAATGTGTGAATTTTTTTTAGCCGTGAAAGCTATGGCACCAGGATGCACTGTAGGATGATCCACCTTGCGATGTAAAGAAATTAAATGATCAGCTAGTAATGTCCAGGATACCACAGGATTCCTTCATATGTCTTGTAGAGTTCTTGTCTCAGATCAGAGCAGTTTTGACAGCATATTAGGTGGGGGTCCTAATGATTTGGATTATCAGTGTATGTTCAGTCTACCACTGATGATATGCAAGAGGTTTTTATATGATGCTCAACAAAAGTTGTATTTACTCACCTCCATACTTTTAAAGTCAATGTTTCTCCCACCTAAATGGTAATTGTTTCTACATTGTCATTCACAATTATTCATTTTATGCAAGAGACCTGTGCTCATTTTCTACTTGGTATATTACTGTTTTTGTAGCAGGTGCCAAATCTTATTGCTTTTTTAATTAGTTATTGAAAAGCTTGTGCGACCTGTTCACTTATAGATTTTATCTGGAGCCAAGAAGAGCCGCAGAATATGGGATGCTGGACTTTTGTGTCACCCAGATTTGAAAAGCAGCTTGCCTGTAAAGTAAGAATCTGCTTCATTTTCTCATTTTGCTTATTCCTTTTTTCACATTCTGAACAATATTTATTGAACTGCATTAGATTTAAGTTCTGTGCAGTGTTTAACTTGTTTTGTGTTTGTTGCCATTAGCTGAGGCTGGTCAGTAGACCTGCCCTGCCTGCCCCTGCTGTGGGTATCGGTACCCTCCATCATCAGCAGCATGAAGCAATTCTCACAGCCTCCTTCTCCTGAGACTTCAAAAAGGATTAACTAACTTGACCCACAGTGATGGTGATACCCCATGTGGTACAGCTATCTGCAGACAGAACAGTTCATCCTACCAGTACTTGCCACTTTTTCAACTGTCCTAATCAAACATTTTGGCCGAGTTTACATTACTCATGTAAACATGTAATCATTGTGTATGTCAGAGTATCCATGTTTATATAGAAGAATATTGAATTCTGATAGAAGTTTACTGAGTAAACATTAGAAAGCATGTACTATATGCTGCTCTGTATGAATGCTATTTTGACACCCTGGAGTTAAAGTAAATGTTTAATTAATATGAAGTATTCATATCTAGCAGTGTGTAAAGATTACACGATTAGTATTAAGCATTACTGAGAGACAGCAAGTCCTGCTGTATTTTTCAAAGCATAGATTATAAAACAATGAATCTATTTTTGTCATTTTATTAAATATAAACGTGTCTAGTCATCATATTCATCAAGAGGAACACGAATATTATTTGAGATAAAAAGTCAATATAAGCACAAAACGAATAGCATACCTTGAGTATTTAAAACAGATAATCAAATATAAATTGATAAAGGTACTGTTGAACATTTCTAAACTGTTTTCATGTGTTTTTTTATTTTACAAACTAAACTGTTTATTCGTTGGATGAATATTTCAGGGCATGCTAATCTATCCAGGTACAATTTTTACTCACTTTTACTTTTGTGTTGGTGCAAAAAATTCAACACGTAAGGGCTATGTAAATTCTGAATGAATGTAGGATTTCACTGTCACAGTGTTTTCCATTTTTAAAACATGTAGAAGCATGTAAATTATAGGTATAACACAGATAGACTGAGGTGTGCAGTCTTTTTCCCTTAATGAAACTTGACCCTCCATTCCCCAAAATTTGTAAATCACCAATCACAGAGTAATTGGTTACATATTTAATGCCAACTGACAATCTGAGGTTGAGGCAGCTGAGTGACACAGCAGTAAATTACACTAGCCCACTACCGCTGGGATTCAGGGTTCGAATCCCCGATGGGTGATGTTGGCCCATCGGTCATTAACATACAGACGTGAACGTACAGATAATTACTATCTCTGCTGAAGAAGGATGGCCAAGGCCCTGTGATAGATGGACCCATGAACCTGACCAGGATAAAACATTAAAATAAAATAATAATGTTGCTAAAAATAGTTCACGAAACAAGCACTTTGCCATTCTGGAATGTAATTTTTGTCAAAAGTCACTTTTTAGTTTAAATGAACTGCATATGCTCATACAGAATTATTATGTCCCTTAAGGATCACTTTCTTGTTGTAGATGGTATAAACAAATGTAATGATACATGAGTGTATGAGTGTTTTGAACTTCAGTTGTGTCACATGGAAATCTGTTAATGCCTTTTTGTAACAGAAATGATGAATATGGGAGTTTTAATGTTGTCACAGTGTACTACTGCATGTGGGCTAGTGTAAAGCACATCATGCATAATCCTACTGCTACAATAACTGTAACTGTGGGGCAGTTTTAAGCTCGGATCCTGAAGTACCTTTGCAATTTATGTTTACCTGTTTTGTCTTGGGTAATTCAAAATGAGTTGTTAATTTTTTCTTATAAATATTAAATCAGAAGGTGTGTATGTGTTGTCTGGTTTTATATCTTTTCAATTTGATAGTTCAACATGTAAAGAATGAGCATGGGATGAGCATTATATCGTTTCTTGTGTGCCAGACTGGAGTTTATTAAGTGATGTAATTGTATTTTTTATAGGGCTGTCAAACGATTAAAATTTTTAATCGCGATTAATCTCAGAATTTCATATAGTTAATCGCGATTAATCACATTAAAAAAAATCTGTGTAAATGTTATAGAAAACAAGGATTTTTAAGTGAAATGTTGCAATTAAAATGGTGAACACATTTTATGCTAAATGTACTGATGTTAAAAACTGCTGGGACAAGAGAAAACTGTAAGGGAGTTTTATTCACTCACATACTAGGCAGTAAATGTCAGATTGTAGGTTAGAATTTCTCCATCAGCAAACATTGTAGATCAGCGGTGCTTTAGGTGGGATAAGGCGTAGTTATTGTATCAGACTTGTCTGTGGTTGTATCGTGACGATGGTTTGATGGACGTTTCTACACGAAGTGAGTGTGTTTTGACCCTTTGGGGCTTCCATAGTTCATGAACTAACGTGCTCGACTCAGCTTTCCGGTATTCGGTACAGAAGAAGAAGTTAATTAAGTGTAATAAAGTGTTCTGCTCCCGACAACTTGTGAATATAGCGTGTATTTATTTCTTTATTATGCAAGTGCATCACTACCACGATCGGTTACATTATGTTAACAAACCGCAAATGAAAAACGGTGGCAAGTCCGACATTAAAACGTTTGTTCTACCAGTCAAGTGTCAACATGAACTAGAATTTGCGTTAATGGCACTAATTTTTTTAATCGCGTTAAATTGAGGTCGCGTTAATGCGTTATTATCGCGTTAACTTCGACAGCCCTAATTTTTTACTATTCACTATATTCATATAAGTGCCCTAAATTTTGCTTTGTTTAACATAAAAAGTGTAGTTGATTAATAGGTAATAGATTTGTATGTTTTTATTTTGTTTGTTACTTAAAGGTACTGCTGACTTGTAACACTGGGACTTGAAGGCTTTCTTGCTCTCTGCTTCTGGACTCATTGGTGTCTTCTCAATTGGTTGGGTTGCTGTCGTTCTGCCTTTCATGTGATCACTCAGCTTTGTTGATGATGAAAGATGAGTGCAGATGTCCTGAGAGAGCCCCCATAGCTGTAGTACCTCCTAATTCTTGTTGTAGTTATGCTGTAATAATTAGGGGTGCAACACACATTTTTTTTTTACCCTGAGATGGATCAGACATGAACCTTCTACCCACCTGAGGCTGAAGTCTGTAGGTTTGCGGCTGCCTCGTCAAGAATACTATTCTTGGCTGCTTAGGTGGCACAGCGGTAAAAACACACGCTGACACCAGAGCTGGGATCTCGAATACATTGATCGAGTCTCAGCTCTGCCTGCCAGCGGGGTGGTCACATGATCAACGATTGGCCTGTTTTTCATATAGGGGTGGGGCATTAAGCCGGATAGGGACAATCATAACTGATGCAACTATGACCTCTGCTGGCTGGTTGATGGCGCCTGCACAGAAGCGGGGAAAAGAGTGCGGATCAGGATGTCTCTCCGTACACAGAGTATATACACCGATCAGCCATAACAATAAGACCACCTCCTTGTTTCTACACTCACTGTCCATTTTATCAGCTCCACTTACCATATAGAAGCACTTTGTGGTTCTACAATTACTGACTGTAGTCCATCTGTTTCTCTGCATGCTTTGGTAGCCCCACTACAGACCACTACAGAGCAGGTATTATTTGGGTGGTGGTCTAGAAGATGATCAACTCAAACAGCAGCAATAGATGAGCGATCGTCTCTGACTTTACATCTACAAGGTGGACCAACCAGGTAGGAGTGTCTAATAGAGTGGACAGTGAGTGGACACAGTATTTAAAAACTGCAGCAGCGCTTCTGTGTCTGATCCACTCATACCAGCACAACACACACTAACACACCACCACCATGTCAGTGTCACTGCAGTGCTGAGAATGATCCACCACCTAAATAATACCTGCTCTGTAGTGGTCCTGTGGAACAGGATGAAAGCAGGCTATAAAAAAAAACTATGTAGAGAAACAGATGGACTACAGTCAGTAATTGTAGAACTACAAAGTGCTTCTATATGGTAAGTGGGGCTGATAAAATGGACTGAGTGTAGAAACAAGGAGGTGGTCATAATGTTATGTATATTAGTCTACTATAGACCGAAATAAATGATGAACTCTTTAATTGAAATGAATGAATGTGTAGTTTATCTAATCTAATTCTAATTCATCCAAAATATTCTCTAGGAAAATGGGTCCCTGTTGAGTCTGGATCCCTTTAAGTTTTCTCCTTTGTAATATTTATGGAGTTTCTCTTTGTCACTGTTGTCCACGGCTTGCTCATCAGGGGTCAGTCCTGGAATCTATTGCTTTAAGACAGTGTCCATGTAAAAAGATATTAGCCAAATAAATTTGTCTTGACAGAATATGCAAGCTGTTTAATATTGCTGCAATGTAAAGACCCGGGTGAACAAACTGCCAACGTAATAATCAAAATTAAATCTTTAACAACATGCAACATGAAATATCTTTATATACTATACAAAAGTCACTGTATTAAGCTGCACGCTTAGAGGGCTGTGTCTCAATCCGCACACATACGCGTAGTTTAGTGTGCTCAAACTAGTAGCTTTACTATTAGCCGAAATCTAATTTAGTACACTATATAGTTTTTAGGATGTTTTTTGGAACACGTCTATCCGTTAGTTTCATGGTATGTGCAGGTGATGCTCGTTATTCCAACAGTTTCATGTTTACGTTCTTCATTTTTACTTTCTACTCGCTCAAACCACTGGTTAATAATTATTAATAAAAAAATGAATTAAAATTGTGTTAAAAGTAACACTGCGTGCACAGAGTGGCACAAAGTGAATGACATACGCGGTAAACGTAAAACGAGGCTTGAGCAAGGTGAGGCGCTACCCAGCTAGCAAGATAGATCTGGGCCGATTCCGGCTCAGGTTCGGCAGTGTCGGCTGTCTGTCGGCTCGGCACCCCGCATCTGGCCCGATTATGGCTGCATGTCGGCACTATCGGCTGACTGAGACTCGGCGGAATTGCGGCACCCCGCATCTGGCCCGATTATGGCTGCATGTCGGCACTATCGGCTGACTGAGACTCGGCGGAATTGCGGCACCCCGCATCTGGCCCGATTATGGCTGCATGTCGGCACTATCGGCTGACTGAGACTCGGCGGAATTGCGGCACCCCGCATCTGGCCCGATTATGGCTGCATGTCGGCACTATCGGCTGACTGAGACTCAAAGCAACTTTTTTTTAAACCAATATAATAGTTGTATATGTATGTATACCATTATTTTACAGTCGCTTGATAAGCTTGTTTGACTTGAACCAGATGTCCGTAAGCAATGATAACTGACAAGTGATTTTTAACTATTACCTTAATGTTAATACGTACATGGTGGTGAGAGATCAGTTCACTACTTCAACATGAAAGGTTCCCTGTACGCATGCGTGAGGAGCCTCGCGCACTTAGTTCAGTTTAAATAGGAAAACCGTTATTTTTTACACTGACACTGAGGATTTCAAGGTAACGTTAACTGCTGCTCTTTAGGACTAAAAACTTACTAAAACATTATATTAAAAATACTGATATATTGTAGTAACAGAACAATATATATAATCAAATAATTTCTTATTTTTGATAATTAATTTATTATAGCTATGTTTTAACATTAGCCAAAAATGCTAGCTTGGCAGGTACGGTAAACTAACTATCTAGCCAGCTATACATAAATATGGCAGCAAAGGCTATCAATATTAATTTAAAACATACACCTAAAGGAAACTTACACTGATATTATAAATACGATATAAACCATCTAACAATATAGCCAAGTTATATTACACACATAATATTTTAAAACGATTACATTAGTTACCTATACCTACAGCTGTATGCTTTTCGTGATGCCACTCCTGCTGCCTGAGTGAATCAATAAACCATTTCTAACCAGGTAAACATATTTAAACTACAGTTACTTTTTTTCTTATTCAAATTTTGCAGTTCCACTTAATGATGGAAAAGAAATGTTGAATAAGATCCACATTGATCTGTGAAAAATAGTTTTTGTTTTCATTCCAGAATTACAGACCAGTGTCAGGAGGCAGGAGATCAGCAGTCAATTATGGCAGGACAAAACATTTTTATAATAAATAAAAATACTTGAATAAAATATTGAAAAATGTGTTTTGGTGTACATTTGTTTTTTTCTGTTACTGTTTTAATTGTACTCTATTATTATTATTACATATAATTATAATAAAGTATATATATATTACAGAGTATTTTCATAGCAATAAGAAGCAAGAACAGTTGTAGTAGTCCCAGTGACCATTAAAGGTTACATATGGCTGGGGAAAGCCTATTAAAAATCTACTGCAGGCCAGAACTGGGCCATTATTGGCCCGATAATGATTGTTCTGGCTAGCAGGTGGTTAAGTGCTGGCATATTGCTGGCAGTCATGGCTGGGATCCGGGCAGCCGTATACGGGCCACAATCTAACCGTCATTCATTTTGACACCGGGCCAGATCCGGCTGCCGGATGTGGGCCGACACAAAAAGTTCCGGCATGCCGGATATGGCCCAGAACTGGGCCATACATTTTTTGCTAGCTGGGTAGCTGCAGCAGCTCTTGTCTACGGGATTAGTGGCTAAATCAAGCGTGAATGAGTGAGAGATGTTCTGACTACAACACAGCTAGAGCACACAAGCTGCTAAAGCTGCACACTCTCTCTCTCTCTCTCTCTCTCTCTCTCTCTCACACACACACTAGGATTTACATCCAGTCTGGGCAGGAGAAGCCGGATCGCTTGTTTCTCTACTTGCTTACACGCGTATTTATTTACGTTGTACTGCTGCACCCTTGCGCTGACATGGCCAAGGGAAACGACAAATCAGCCAACAGCTCCTGGAAAAAGCAGGTGGATGATATTAAGAAAATCTTCGACTTTAAGGAGATCCTGGGAACGTGAGTAACTACCCCACTGTTACTGCTTAAACGCCTCTGATAACTGATTAATGTTAACCTCATTTGTTTTGTTTTTACAAGGTGAGTTGTGTATGCTCCTGAGCAATAGAAACTTCCCCTTGTGTTATTCAGGTGTTACATTTTAATTTTCACGTATCAGTTTCTTTAAAGCCACATTTAGACTTTTCCATGTGAAGAATTGAACGTTACGTCAGTTCTGCAGTGACTGATCGCACACTTGAGGAATGTCAGCCCACAAATCCCTCAGGTGAATCTACAACTATCTGCTTTTTCTCTAACTGATACCTGGTCAAAGCAACAATTATTTATTCATTATGTATCCGTGTTGTCTTTTTAAGGATTTTTAAAGGAATTCTAACCAAGGTAGGCACACAATTCCTAATGAAAACATGCTTCATGCCCTATACATGCATTTAGAACTATGTAAATCTGAAGGACACATGTCTTTAAAGACGTATATAGGCAGTGACAGGCAGTGTTTAGTTTTCCTTACACTAATTGCCCTTTATTTCATGAACCGCTTCATCATGGTCAATGTCATGGTTTAGAGCACACTGGAATACACCTGGACTGTGTGCCAGTCCATCGCAGGAAAGCACACTCACGTATTCACTTATTTATGCAACCATTGGATAACTTAATGCAGCCAGTCGGGCAGCACAGTGGCTCGGTGGGTAGCACTGTCACCTCACAGCAAGAAAGTCCTGGGTTCGATCCCCAGGTGGGGAGGTCCGAATCCATTCTTTGTGGAGTTTGTATGTTCTCCCCATGTCTGCATGGGTTTCCTCCGGGAGCTCCGGTTTCCTCCCACAGTACAAAGACGTGCAAGTGAGGTGAATTGGAGATACAAAATTGTCCATTACTGTGTTTGATATTAAACTTGTGAACCGATGAATCTTGTGTATTAGGTAATTACTGTTTCTGTCATGAATGTAACCAAAGAGTGTAAAACATGATGTCAAAATCCTAATAAAGAAATAAATAAAATAAATGCAGCCAGTCCACTTCCTGCATGTTTTTGGAAGTTGGGTGGACAATGGAGTACCTAGAGAAAACCAATGCATGCTATAAGTACACGTAAAACCTCTCACCGATAGTGACCGTAGACCAGGATGGAACCTAGTACCTCAAGACTTGTTACTGTTACTGCATTCTGTCCATGGGAGAAAATGCCTCCAATCAGGCTGACTGTTTATACTAAAATACCTTAGAAACTGACCTCATCATTCAGTCTGTCCACCTGTCCATTAGACTGGGGATGACATCTAGAAGAAAGATTATCCTTTTGTATTGAACTCCTCTGTCCGTAACCCCATTCAATCTAAATCTCCTTGAACAAGACCTCTGCGGTTTCCAGGGAAATAGGCAGTTTGGGCGTGGGATTTAGGCAACAAGCCTTAGAAAATCTATAATGACCAATATAGTGGTGTGACCTTGTGAATTAAGCAAACCAGTCATAAAATATATTCCTATATGAGATGATATTTTCTTGGGAATAGATAGGGGGTGTAGGAGCCCAGCTGGTAGCTGGTACAGAGAGTTTACGAAGCTCTCCACATCTCGGTTAAGGGAGGACCACAAATACTTATTGCATATTAAATTAATAGTTCTCGCAATTCTTGGGTAGCCAGAACAGTGAGTTGTGTACTTGTTAATCTTAATGATGTTGCTAGGTACATAAAAGTGACATTTAGTGGGTGCAGATTCTTTGGTTTGGCCTGGAGCAACTATACATGACAATGTGAGAACAGTTTTGAGATCTGTCATATTGTCTAGACAGAGCATCTGCTTTTGTGTTCTTTGTGCCTAGACGATATGTAAGGAAGAAGATAAAGCGTGTAAAACACATAACCACCTTTGTTGTCTGGGGTTGAGGTGTACTGCAAGATGCTTGTGATCTGTATGGATTATAAAGGGTTGTTCTGTACCTTCTAGCATCTATACAAGATCTTAAATCTTCTTTAATCTTTTCTGTAAAGAAGAACCCATCAGCGCTAGGGAAGTACAGGGTCTGATGTTGCCTAGCTTGAGGGCTTCTGAAATATATCCATATGCTGGGTTTCTGAGCATGACAAAGGTGAATCTTGTTGCAGGGAGGCATGGAGTCAGGTAATAGATTGATGGGGAAATCCCAAGGGCTGTGATATGGTAGCTCTGAAGCTCTGAAGCCTCATATAAGATTAAGCTCTTAACATGAATGCAAAGAAAGACATCTGTTTACAGTAGAGACTCCACTTGGTTATCTCCCCAGAGTCCCAGGAGATGGTGGGGTTGTGTCTCTAGCCGCAGGTAACCAAACCATTTTGGGATGACTGAGCTATAAAAAGGTCATTTGTTCATTGTGTAAGCCACCAGTCTTGACAGTGCGAGGAATGATTTGTTAACTTATTCAAAAAATTCATTAGAACCACCCAGATTTCCCTTCTCCAATACTACGAGGAAGAGCACAACGCCAGGTTGGTTTGGCTTTAGTAGCCACTTGTCAGAGTGGGGGCTCTGTAATGTCTAACAGGGCCATAAATACACCTGACCCAATTCTAGTGACTGTTTGCACCAGAACCATTATTCTAGTTTCTTTTTTAAGGCTTCTATGCTTTAGGCCTAGTTGTGAAGCCTTGTCGTATTCTACAGTAAGATCAAGCGTTTTCTTGTTACTATTATTTATATCTTGTGCATGAGTTTTATGGTGATCTGTTTTCTGGACTTCCCTTGACACTGTGACTTTTGAACTCTGTATCTAGACTACTATTCTGGGACTGTGTATTTGTACCTCATTTTATATCTTGTTGCTTTGTATTGAACCACATCCTCCAGTCTCAGTCTTACAGGTGGTGGTTTGTGGTCACCAAGCAACAAACACTCAAGGAGAATCTGAAGGATGGTTATATCAAAATAATGTGATCCCCACTGTCAAGTATGGTGAAGGATATTTTGGGGCTAAATGGTGTCATATCAATTTATCTTCTTTCGTCACGAAGCTAAAACCCACACAAAATTGTTTCCCGTCACTGAATTCAGATTTTTTTTTCTTGAGCCATTCTAGCATGTGACCTAAACCCAATTAAAATCTATAAACTAAATCCAAACAAAAAGCAGCAATTTGCAAATTCACTTTTATCTTTTTTTAAAACAGAATAGTACAAAGATGAGAAATGTAATATTTCACTTTGTCATCTTCATGCCTGCAACTTGTTCCAAAAAGAACAGGGGCAATTTCAGATGAGGGACATTGTAGAATGGTAAAAAAAAAAAAAACACATATTCAATCAGGGATTGCAATTATTCTTGTGTATATAAGAAAATCCAGAAAAAACAAGGCTAATCTAGATAATATATTTTTTAGGAACTTTGATGTTTATTTCTACATTACATTACCACATACTGCATGTTACATCATAACTGCATAATCAAAGTGTCAGAGCTAAACTGGCCTGCCTGCAGTCCAGATATTCTGATGCAATGGTAAAAGACCTGGTTAAAAATTTGTCAAAGGGTGCTCAGGTGGTGCAGTGGTTAGCTGACTTCTCAAACTCGTGAGTTCGAGTCTCGGCTCTGCTACCGGCAGGCTGGGCGCCTAAACGAACAAGGATTGGCTTATTTGCAGGAAGGGTGCTGAAGGGGATTCCTCATGACTGATGCAATTACGATCTCTGCTGGCTGATTGATGGCTCCTGCACAGAGATAAAGGATGATGGAGATAATGCACAGGTGATCTCCATGCACAAGTCTGATCCACATATGAACTCACCTTGTGCAGGTGAAAAGATGCAGTTGGCTACTGCACATGTGTCAGAGGGGGTGTGTGTTAGTCACGGCTCTTCTTGGTCAGGCGTGGAGGTCAACATCAGTAGAGAGGAAGTGTAATGCAATCTCGTAATTGGATACGACTAGATTGGGAAAAATAAAATAAAAATCTTGGTCAAGCTTGCTAATTAAATTCAGGTGTAACAGTAGCAAGCATAAGTAATATTATGTAGACACACATGTACACAGTGTACAAACAAGGCAGAAAGCATAAAGGCATACATTCTTAATTTTTAATTGATTTATCCAGATATACTAAAATGAAATTTGATTGAAATTGGATTAAAATGAAACTTCGTCCAGGATGTACTCCTAAATTGAACACAATGTTCACAAGATCTCCGGAGTTGTTCTCCAGAGCCACAGTGACCCTAACAATATTGAAAATCATTTTAATTACTTAGGTGCAAACAAGAATTCTCAGATTGTTGAACTATTATGCTTGAGCTAACACTCAAGCCACAGTTTACAAAATAAACCTGATAACTAACTAAACAGTGTAACTAATACACACTCACACTACACCCCAAGCAGTGTATCTCCAGTGTGTATCAGTTTAATCTCTGTGGCTAAATCAGGTGCTGAATTATTTGAGTCCCAATACTGAATAGGGATTATGTCCTGTGGATTTCCCATCCCTTACATAAGAATCTGTTAATGCTTATTACACAAGATACTTTACTCAGCATACTGAAAGACCTGTTACAAAGATCTACAACAGATGTCCATAAACAGCTGTATTATTATCCCACAAAGCCAAACACTGCTGCAAAATATTTACTGGTCTTTTGCACTTTGTTAATGAGGATAAAATAGATTTGGTCACTGCACTGGTGACTTAACAGAAATTTATTTTTAATCCACTCACACATCTCCTCCTCATTCATGTCCTGTGCCATGCTGGAATAAGTGTAATCAGTCGTTATCCAGAAACATAGTTTCTTTTAATTCTAGGTATGTTCTGTCTGAGGGTGCCATGGTAGCACAGCAGGTGGTGTTGGTGCCACGCAGCTCCAGAGAAGCATGAGCGAGTGAGGCAGAGAGTGAATGTTTGATGACCTGCAATGGATCGAGCTTGCAGTATTTCCATTCCAAATTTAAATGAAGTGGTTAATACAAATGACTGTTCAAGGTTTTACCAGTTATTAGTGGGCTATAAAAGAAAATGTGCTGTAATCTATTCAATTTACAACCCCAAATCAAAAAACATTAGAGCAGTTTCTTGCATTCACTTTAAAGGTTATTTAATTGCAGACAGTATGAACCTGAGATATTTTATGTTTTGTCTGGTCAACTTCATTTTATTTGTCAATATACATTCATTCCTGCATTTCAGGTCTAAAACACAGTTCAAAAAAGGTTGGGAAGGGGGGCAAGTTAGGGATAGTAATGAGGTTAAAAAAAAGAAACAATAATGAATAGTAATTTTAAACAGGTAATGCAAACAGGTGATTATAATCATGATTTGTGTCACCAGGGGGCTACGGACGAGACAAAGGGGCGGACACACACGCAGAGATTATACCAAAAACTAGATTTATTGATAAACAAAGAGCTAACAAAACATAAGTGACAAACAAAGAGCAACATAACAACACTAGTAACAAGAGCTAGAAACATGGCTAGTAACACAAGCTAGAAACATGGCTAGTAACACGAGCTAGAAACATGGCTAGTAACACGAGCTAGAAATATGAGCTAGAAACATGACTAGTAACACGAGCTAGAAACATGGCTAGTAACACGAGCTAGAAACATGGCTAGTAACACGAGCTAGAAACATGGCTAGTAACACGAGCTAGAAATATGAGCTAGAAACATGGCTAGTAACACGAGCTAGAAACATGGCTAGTAACACGAGCTAGAAACATGGCTAGTAACACGAGCTAGAAATATGAGCTAGAAACATGACTAGTAACAAGAGCTAGAAATATGAGCTAGAAACAAGAGCTAGAAACATGACTAGTAACAAGACCTAGAAACAAGACTAGTAACAAGACCTAGAAATAAGACTAATAACAAGACCTAGAAACAGAATCCATACCCAGCCAAACGAAGAGCGTACACAAACCAAAATAGTTCCCCCATCAGTCTTCCAGCCTTCCTCCTTTATTGGGGGCAGCTGGAGCTAGGGCGTGGCACACAGGAGCTCAGTGTCACAATTTGGTACAAAAGCAGTATCCACGGAAGGCTGAGTCTTTGAGAACCAAAGATGGCAAACAAAGCTATAAGAAAATTATTGAAATGTTTTAAAACAACGTTCCTTACATAAAGATTTAAAGGGATTTGCAGATTTCTCTCTCTACCATGCATAATATCATTAAATGATTTAAGGAATCTGGAGGCCTAAGCTAAACACCCGTGATTTCTGATCCCTCAGACGTCACTTCATCAAGAATCATTATTCATCAATATCTGATACAACCACATGGACTAGGGACTACTTTGGAAAGGTCGCTTTTTGTTTTAGCATGAAACCTTGTCCCCAACCATGCATAAAGCTTGGTCTATATATGCATGTTTCTATGTTTGGTGTAGAAGAAATGCAGTTGTCCAACCCATCAATTGGGAAAGAATTTGCACTTTGATTTTGTGCCAGGCCTTCTCGTCCAACATTACTGCCTGACCTTACAATGCTCTTTTGACTAAATAAGCATTAATTTCCACAGACTTACTTCAAAGTCTTGCAAAAAGCCTTCCCACAGGAGTGGAGGCTGTTATGGATGCAAGGAGGGTCTTTATTAATTGTAATAGTTTTTAGAATAGAATGTCCTATCAAGCTCATGGTCAGGTGGCCATCTACTTTTGGCCTTATAGTGTAACATTCATACTGAATACAAGTTAACTAACAGTTATGATACTGATATTTATCAGACAAGGAGGACTAAAGGTTATGCCAGTTACATGACTGATGACACACATGAATGAACTGAGCAGTGACCTTTTGTTCAGTCTGCCCTGAACTTGTGATCTTGTGCAGTGAACTGTGGATGTTTTAAAGTGTGGTGTGAGGGATTACAGAGGATTTACAGTCAACGCTGAAGGCTTAGCTGAAACAGCACACTGCAGATGATTTAAGAACCTACTGTGGTCCACTGATTAAACTGAGTAGATAACAGTATATAATGTCACTGAACAGCCAGAACAACTAATCAGTATACAGACTGGTGACCAATCAAGTGAGATGGTTGGACCAGCAGCTTTAAGACACCTTGGTATAGATTCTACAAGTCTTTGAAACTGTACGTGTGAGATACAACTGCATTCCTCATAGTGATATTCCTATAGTTAGTGGTTTTTTTTGGTTTTTTTTCCCTTTTTTCCCCCCCTTTTTCTCCCCCTTTAGCACATCGAATTGTTCAATTTGCGTGCTTCCTCTCTGTCTATGCCGAACCCTGCCCTGACCAAGGAGATCGAAGCTAACCCATATCCCCTTCGACATATGAGCAGCAGCCGGATGCATTTTTTGCCACCCGCACATTGATGAGTTTGGTTCCACCTAGCGTTGCATGCGTTGCTGACAGAGAGAGACCCACATCCGGTTCTTTGTCCCACCCCTCAACTGAGCAACCGGCCAATCGTTGCTCATACAGCCACTCCGCCTCGAACTGGGGAGGCAGAGCTGGATTCGATACGAGGTACTCAGAATCCAGCTCTGGTTGCAGCGTGTCTTTTTACCGCTGTGCCACCTGAGCGGCGTATAGTTAGTGTTTTGATGTTGTCAAGTAAATATCTGATGACACTAAGGGCCGTAGCACATGATGTACACAATTTTTAAAAACATTTCAAAATCTTTATTGACCCCTCTTGATAATGGGCATATTAGCATCCTGGAAAAGACAACTTCAATCAGCATGAATTAGTTTTTTTTAATGACAAATGGATCATGGGTCTAAACTAGGGCTGGCACTGATCCGATACTCGGTATCAGTATCGGTATAATATTGGCCCAAATCATTGGATTGGACATCTGAAGGAAAAAAAACGTTTAATTCTATCTGATACTGTTGCTTAATGTAAATAACACTTAATGTAAATAAGGCCATTGTTTGTGTGTAAAGCAAATGACACACGAAGATACGTTCCAACACAGTGCCATTTATTGCCAGCTCACTCAGCAAGGTGCATCTTGATGACATCATTAACATGTGCCACTGATCTACAACTCATCCGCAACAGCCATTCAAAAATTAAACCACACTGATCTACTTAAACTTTTAGCATTTTAAAAAATCATCTACTACTGCCACATCTAAAAACACTGTTTAAACACAATAAAAATCATAAATGATATAAAGCTCACCTGAGATAAAGAAAATCTATCTTGTCCCGGCTTGGAGATCTCTCACATCCTCAACCATTAATCTGTTAGTGTTATGAAATACAACAAACTACATGATTTCACGTTCAGCCACAGATGTCCTCCTCAAAATCCAGCAGGGTTTAATAATCTAAAAACATGACAGAACTTTAACGGAAAATCTCAACTCTGTGTCAATTCTAATTGGTCCATCGCGTTTGATTGACATCCACATCTTCCAATTGTAGACACTGTGGACGACACGCTGTAAAGCGAGATGTGTCAAGTGAACTACAGCTCGAACGTAAGTGAAACCAAAAATGCTGCTAAATGTTCTGTGTGTAAAAGTTAAAATAAAAACAGCAGTTTTACATAAGTGTGATGTTGTAGGTTCTGTATTTATTCCTTTCAAATATTTACTTCACAGTCTGAGTTATTTAGATAGCTAGTTTAACCATGGCGCATTGAGACATGTATTATTACTTCTTAGTTGTTTGAAAGGAGAAATGACGGTATCGGATTGGTATCGGTATCGGCAGATACTCAATTTGCAGTATTGGTATTGGTATCGGACATAAAAAAGTGATGTTGAGCCAGCCCTAGCTTAACCATAGTTGAACATGCCACCAAACCTTCTCTCTGTATCAGTCAAGCATTTAGGCCTGTTTGATCTCTTGGTGCACACTTGCTTTCACATTGTAAATATTGAAACATTTGCCAGTTTAGCATTTTTGTGGCTGAAATAGGACTGATTGTTTGGGCATATATAGTGAAAGCTTTAAAGTTACCAAAATCCTGAGAAACATAGTAAAGATACATGTTGTATTATACAAAATCCATACACTTGTAACTGTGTGGTGGAGGAGGACTATTTCACCACCCAAAAGTAGGACCCAAGTGCAGGAATGGAGTGTGCTTAGTAAAAAGCTCAAATTTGTCAGGGAAGTGATTGTGAGTGTATCAGCCAAAGGGAGATTTAAACCAAAAGTGCTGAATTCCCATGTGAGATCGGTGGTCCCGTGATAAAGTCAAGGAACAGGTGGGACCAAGGATGGGATGGAATTGGCAGAGGGTGCAGGAGCCTGGCTGGGTTGCGGGCACATGTCTGACAGACCCCTTCATAAGAATTGTCCATGGAAGCCCAACAAAAAATGTTGGCATAAGAACGCTAAGATTCTTTTGGCCCCAGGATGTCCGGCAAATAAGGGTTGCTCGTCCCCATTGAGGTGGAGAACAGTGTCTCTATGGGGCTATTGCCAGGATCAGGCTTCTGTCGCTGAGCCTCTTCCTCTTGAATGGCCTCCTCCACTCGGGATCCTGTTATGATGGGCATACTGGAGGATAAAGGAGGCTGGAGGTTCCTGTTGTCTGGAAAGGGAGTCAGGCTTGGAATACTTTGATCCGGGCCAATATGACAGATTGAAATCGAATCAGCCAAAGAATAAAGCCCACATGGCCTGGCAAAAGTTTAGTTGCTTGGCATCCTGGACATACACCAAATTGTTATAATTGTTTCAAACCATGAACCGATGCTTGGCTCCCTCTAGCCAGTGTCTCCACTCCTCAAGACCTTGACTGCCAGCAGTTCTTTGTTGCCCACATTGTAGTCTCTCTCACTGGGAGTTAATCTGTGAGAGAAGTAAGCGCATGGGTGTTGTAAGTTGTATCTAGTTATGTTTCCCCGCTCATTTGTTTGGGTTATCTTTAATTTGTCACCCAAATGTATGTGTGTATTGGCATAACATGAACTTGGTGCTAACAGCTGTTTTTATCTTTAAATAATATAATTTTTGAAAATCATTTTCTGTGCATTTATTTTTCAGAGGAGCGTTTTCAGAAGTGGTTCTTGCTCAGGAGAGGACCTCTGCCAAGATGTACGCTGTTAAATGCATTCCTAAAAAAGCTTTGAGAGGAAAAGAAAGTGGCATCGAGAATGAAATTGCTGTACTCAGGAAGTAAGTAGTCAACAGACAGATCTCTGCATGACACTGAAATTGCCGAAAAATAGCAGCGGTGTTCTTTATCAGTACACACACAATGAATAGTGTAAATAGAGATTAAAGACCTTTAAAGATGTAGTCAGCAGTTTGGCAGAGAGTAGTTAAAGCTATCAAATTTAAAACTTAAAATCCTAGGGGTTGTGCAGAAAAGACCAAGGCTACATGTTTATACATTATCAATACATTATCAGGCAACATGTCTGTGTTTTACGGTGGCCGAGAAGTGCAAAACAAATTAACATTTTAGAAAACAAAATTACAAAAAAAACAAATTAAAAACAAAAACAAATTTACAAGAGCTGAAACACTTTTACCAATGCCGAAACAAATTTACAAGAGCTGAAACACTTTTACCAATGCCGAAACAAATTTACAAGAGCTGAAACACTTTTACCAATGCCGAAACAAATTTACAAGAGCTGAAACACTTTTACCAATGCCGAAACAAATTTACAAGAGCTGAAACACTTTTACCAATGCCGAAACAAATTTACAAACGGAATCAGACGGAAAGGGTAGGTACAATACACAGGAAGTGCTTGTTGTTTACCTGTTTTCAATCAAACTGTTTCGCGGGGGTAAAGTGAACGAAGTTTGTGACGGTAATGCTAAACAATGTTTTGTCTATTTTGTGGAAATCATTTTATCAGTTGACCCGCTTTTGTTTTTCTTGTGGGAAGTCCTTAGCTTGTTTAAAAGTGCAGAGGTTTGGACGTCGCCTGTGCATCTCTATCTACTGTCCGATCTTCTAAAAATCTAAGGAATTCCTACAAGAAAACCAAAAGCGGCCAACTGGCTGAAATAATTTACACAAAATGGACAAAACATTGTTTAGTAGGGACGGAACATTTGATACCGAGGCTTTGAAGCTTGTTTCACTTTTGTAACACTCGACTCAGTGTATCGAAGCTTGTATTAAACCACCAGGAATGTGAGAGACTGATTCAAAGCTTTGGTGCTGTCTTTTATCTCACTGACTATATAAGAGACTAGGGTCGCCAACCGTCCCGTAAAATACGGAATCGTTCTTTATTTGGAGACTAAACGTCGCGTTCCGTATTGAACTGATATTGGACGTGCTTTGTCCGTATTTTTATCAATGGAAGAGAAATGCTGCAGATTAGACTGAGACAGGTCGATATGTATGAAACAGAAGGAAACTGCTGCTACCGTGGCAATTAGAAAGTGGTTGGTTATTATTTTAAGTAGTGTTCACTTCTAGTTTAGTAACGCTGTGTGTGCGCAGGCATATCAGCATAACAACCTGTTTATTACTCTACTGTTTGAGTAGCGCAGTGGGCAGAGTGCGTCGTGCATGTTTTTTCGCCCTAGGTTCTAATCCGGCTTAGGACAAAACTAAATTAACACCAGAAGGGCCGGCGCAAAAGAAAAAAATGTTACATGATGTTCCTTATGTTGTTTTGCCTAAAATATGGTTCTGATTTATTATTATAAAGAATGAAAATAATAAATGTTAAACAGCCTAAATAAAACATTTTGATATTGCTCTTATGACGGTGTAAGACCCATGATATTTTTTATACAGTGTATCACAAAAGTGAGTACACCCCTCACATTTCTGCAAATATTTTATTATATCTTTTCATGGGACAACACTATAGAACTAAAACTTGGATATAACTTAGAGTAGTCAGTGTACAACTTGTATAACAGTGTAGATTTACTGTCTTCTGAAAATAACTCAACACACAGCCATTAATGTCTAAATAGCTGCAACATAAGTGAGTACACCCCACAGTGAACATGTCCAAATTGTGCCCAAAGTGTCAATATTTTGTGTGACCACCATTATTATCCAGCACAACCTTAACCCTCCTGGGCATGGAATTCACCAGAGCTGCACAGGTTGCTACTGGAATCCTCTTCCACTCCTCCATGATGACATCACGGAGCTGGTGGATGTTAGACACTTTGAACTCCTCCACCTTCCACTTGAGGATGCGCCACAGGTGCTCAATTGGGTTTAGTCCATTACCTTTACCTTCAGCTTCCTCAGCAAGGCAGTTGTCATCTTGGAGGTTGTGTTTGGGGTCGTTATCCTGTTGGAAAACTGCCATGAGGCCCAGTTTTCGAAGGGAGGGGATCATGCTCTGTTTCAGAATGTCACAGTACATGTTGGAATTCATGTTTCCCTCAATGAACTGCAGCTCCCCAGTGCCAGCAACACTCATGCAGCCCAAGACCATGATGCTACCACCACCATGCTTGACTGTAGGCAAGATACAGTTGTCTTGGTACTTCTCACCAGGGCGCTGCCACACATGCTGGACACCATCTGAGCCAAACAAGTTTATCTTGCTCTCGTCAGACCACAGGGCATTCCCGTAATCCATTTTCTTGGACTGCTTGTTTTCAGCAAACTGTTTGCGGGCTTTCTTGTGCGTCAGCTTCCTTCTGGGATGACGACCATGCAGACCGAGTTGATGCAGTGTGCGGTCTGAGCACTGACAGGCTGACCTCTCACGTCTTCAACCTCTGCAGCAATGCTGGCAGCACTCATGTGTCTATTTTTTAAAGCCAACCTCTGGATATGACGCCGAACACGTGGACTCAACTTTTTTGGTCGACCCTGGCGAAGCCTGTTCCGAGTGGAACCTGTCCTGGAAAACCGCTGTATGACCTTGGCCACCATGCTGTAGCTCAGTTTTAGGGTGTTAGCAATCTTCTTATAGCCCAGGCCATCTTTGTGGAGAGCAACAATTCTATTTCTCACATCCTCAGAGAGTTCTTTGCCATGAGGTGCCATGTTGAATATCCAGTGGCCAGTATGAGAGAATTGTACCCAAAACACCAAATTTAACAGCCCTGCTCCCCATTTACACCTGGGACCTTGACACATGACACCAGGGAGGGACAACGACACATTTGGGCACAATTTGGACATGTTCACTGTGGGGTGTACTCACTTATGTTGCCAGCTATTTAGACATTAATGGCTGTGTGTTGAGTTATTTTCAGAAGACAGTAAATCTACACTGCTATACAAGCTGTACACTGACTACTCTAAGTTATATCCAAGTTTCATGTCTATAGTGTTGTCCCATGAAAAGATATAATGAAATATTTGCAGAAATGTGAGGGGTGTACTCACTTTTGTGATACACTGTATACCTAGCCCCCCCCCCTCGCTCAGGTAAACACCTGCCATCCCAAATGCCCACCCCCCCTCCCTCCCCCACACACACACCCTATGCCTTCCACCAACCCGTTATCCCAGGGTGTTTCTTATTTCCACTTTCAATGCTTCAAATCATTTTCAGCACAATCAGGAAAAAGCTTCAAAAGGTAAGCAACAAGCACTTCCTGTGTATTGTACCTACCCTTTCCATCTGATCGGCCGTTTGTAAATTTGTCTCGGCATTGGTAAAAGTGTTTCAGCTCTTGTAAATTTGTTTTTGTTGTAAATTAGTTTTTGTTTTTTTTTGTCATTTTGTTTTCTAAAATGTTAATTTGTTTTGCACTTCTCGGCCACCGTAGTGTTTTAATACAGTAAAACTTTTAAGGTAGCACAAAAAGTATTTTCTTAGTCACATGTTGCCATGGCAGTCATCTTTGTGAGGAAGATGAAAGTGATGTAATCAGATTAATGTGGTAACTGTCTGCTATTTGTTTGCTCTTGAACTAAATGTATTATGTAATTTTCTGAGGTGCAGTAAGAGCACAGGTGGCAGTTTTCCCCAGTGTTCAGTTTTAAAGGTATGCCCAGTCCGACAGCGAAGCAACGCAAAAAAAGCGACACGTTGTCATTCATTTTTAATTAGAGCTGACGATTTCTGGCAACAGGAGGTGGAGCAAACGTTAGCGATACGAAGTGGGTGGAGTTGGCAACGTGAAAAAATTGGGAGCGAAATGATGTGGCGATTACCAATAGAAATTCAGAATTGAGTGTTGATTAACAGTTCCTACTAGAGATGGAAGAAAAACTTGTCAGGGTGTAAAACAAAAAGAATGCAGACAAATGCAGTTTTCTTGTTGACTGCACAGACAATGGTGCACTACACAGGGATAAAATATTTATAGACAAGCATTTTCCCTCAAGGATTTTTATTTTTATATCTGATTTGTAATTAAGTTTTTTTTTTGTATATATGCTCTTTAGAAACTAGACAGTAAAGTATGCTGTATTGCCATGGCATTATTTTTTTTTTGGTAAATTTTTTGCTTGGCGTCAGTTAAACCACGGCAATCAAACACACATGCTTTTGGTGTGAACCCAGGGTGATGAGCAATTCAGGCGACAAGGGGCGAGACATTCCCAGCTCGTTATACGCCAAGGACTGGCTCGTGACAGCATTCTAGTCAAAGAAGCGACTTACAATTGAGACTGTATGTATTGCAAGCAATTGAGGGTTAAGGACCTTGCTCAAGGGCCCAACAGTGGCAACCTGCCAATGTTGGGGCTTAAACCAGCAACCTTATGATTACTAGTCCAGTACCTTTACCGCTGAGATACCGCTGCCCATGTAGGAGTTAATGCTAACCCAGTAGGAATTACAAGATTTGGAGAAGGCTTAGGGTTTACTCATTGGCACATTGTATTCATACTAGAAAGTATGATTGCTGGATTCAGATCTTTTGAGTTTGAATGTCAGCCCTGTAATTGACTGTGCGTAAGGCAGGCACTCTTGGCCATGCCTAAGGGGAACAGGGTCCTCCAGTCTCTGCAGATGAATGTGTAACGAGGTGGGTCGTGGCTCATGAGTGAAGAAGCATGAGTTGACTCTCTTTACACAATATGGTTTTCAATGAGACAAGAAGCAGCCAGCTACTTCACAGGTGTCAGTTGTCCTCGTTCAAAACAGGGGTGGTGCAGCAGCGGAAGAAGTTACTATTAGGGAATGGACATGTATAGATTAAAAAATACAGAAATAGGATAGGACATAATAAGATGAGATGCCATTATATTCTGATTGGTCAAATTATTGGAAGACATTATTTGTCTTCTTCTCCATTCACGTAGCATTATAAACCATTATTTTACCAAACATCATGTCTGCAAAATGCCAAAGATTGCAGACAACTCATAACAGAAATGAGTTATGGGTTACATAAATGTTATGTGCTGGGTCAAAAATATACTTGCTAAAACCTGTTTCCTTGAAAAAAGTTTTACTATTTATTAAAAGCAGCTGGAACACAGGTGGTGCTGTCAACAGTCAGGCAAGACGTACATTACCACTGGCATGAATGATGTTGTGCAAGAAAGAATTCTATATGGACAAAAGTAAGGGGGCACCTACACACACACATATACACACATACAAAAACACACACGTGGCGGCTTGCTTTATACCACTCCAGCTGACGCTTGCCATTGTGCTCAGTGATGTAAAGCTTGTGTGAAGCTGCTTCGCCATGGAAACCCATAGCGTAAAGTTCCCGGCACACAGTTTATGTGCTGATATTAATGCCAGAAGAGGTTTGGAACTCGGTTATTAAGGCAGCAGAGCGTTGGTGACTTACATGCAAAGCAACACTGGTCTTTACATGGTCTTTTTTCATGGCTGAGTTGCTATGGTTCCTAATCTATTGCACTTTTTAATAATACCACTGACTGTTCACTGTGGAATATACAGTATAGGAGGGAAGAAATTTTACAAACTGACTTGCTCTGTTTTTCACCAGAATTAACTCCTCTGAACTTTCTGATGCATTTATACACCGACCAGGCATAACATTGTGACCACTGACAGGTGAAGTGAATAACACTGATTATCTCTTCATCACATCACCTGTTAGTGGGTGGGATATATTAGGCAGCAAGTGAACATTTTATCCTCAAAGTTGATGTGTTAGAAGCAGGAAAAATGGACAAGCGTAAGGGCTAAATTGTGATGGCTAGACGACTGGGTCAGAGCATCTCCAAAACTGCAGCTCTTGTGGGGTGTTTCTGGTCTGCAGTGGTCAGTATCTGTCAAAAGTGGTCCAAGGAAGGAACAGTGGTAAACCGGCGACAGGGTCATGGGCGGCCAAGGCTCATTGATGCACGTGGGGAGCGAAAGCTGGCCCGTGTGGTCAGATCAAACAGACGAGCTACTGTAGCTCAAATCGCTGAAGAAGTTAATGCTGGTGCTGATAGAAAGATGTCAGAATACACAGTACATCACAGTTTGTTACGTATGGGGCTGCATAGCCGCAGACCAGTCAGGGTGCCCATGCTGACCCCTGTCCACCGCCGAAAGCGGCAACAATGGGCACGTGAACATTGGAACTGGACCACGGAGCAATGGAAGAAGGTGGCCTGGTCTGAAGAATCACGTTTTCTTTTACATCACGTGGATGGCCGGGTGCGTGTACGTCGCTTACCTGGGGAACACATGGCACCAGGATGCACTATGGGAAGAAGGCAAGCCGGCGGAGGCAGGTGCAGAGGAGTTAAAGGATCTGCTGCTAAAATCTTGGTGCCAGATAACACACCTTCAGGGGTGTAATTGAGTCCATGCCTCGACGGGTCAGGGCTGTTTTGGCAGCAGAAGGGGGACCAACACAATATTAGGAAGGTGGTCATAATGTTATGCCTAATTCGTGTATAATTTAAATAATGAATGACAAATTGATTATTAAAATACTGCTCACTGTGTTTTTGATCATTTTACTTTTCTAAATATCTGCCTTGTTCAATACATTACACTGTTTTTTAATTAATAATTCATGTTTATGACAGTTATGTTTTATATTGTAATGAGATGCTATAAGCTTGTCGGTTATTTGTTTAAACAACGACTAAAAGTGGTTAGTTAGAAATTGGCAAAATTTGCATCGCTGCTCCTCTGAGAGCTGGATGAGTCAGGCGGTCGCCACACCAACCTGCATCTTCTTAAGAGTCCACAGCGTATACATGCTTTCAGAAAACTGTCAAATACATACAATTCTCATCAGCTGCACCTCACTGTGTGCATGTAGTGCTGTGGGGGGTACAACACAGCAGCAGGAAAATCTGACCATGTCCATTCTATTTTTACCTGTGTGGTGTTCCCTCCCACACAAGTCTCATCTTCCTCTCCTACCAGTGACACATGCAGCCTCCTCTGCAACCCTCGCTATTCCGCACACGTTTGCGCTCAAGTCCAACTTGATGGTTGTCATGGTAAAAAAGGAGCAGGGCTGGATATGATGAGGAAAGGGGGTTGTGCAGAAAGCTGAGGATTATCTGCTCCTCATTTGGTACTGTAGGGATACAACACAGCCACAAAAATAGCTGTTCATGTAAATTTTGACCTATGGGTGCTTATTTACTGAAAAAACAACAACGTGACAACAGTGTGTCTGTTCAGATACAGTGCAGCCCTTAAACTGGTCTGATGTTTTAAAACTAACAGCTGCTAAGTTGTTATATTCATTATATGCATTTATGGAGGATTGTGCTTTTAACTAAGCAATATAGCACTGGGACAGTGGTAGCCTAGTGGGTAGAGCTTTGGGCTATCAGCCGGAAGATTGGTGGTTCAAATCCAGGCTCTGCTAAGCATACGCTGTTTGGTCCTTGAGCAAGGCCCTTAACCCTGTCTGCTCCAGGGGCGCCGTAAGGTGGCTGACCCTGCGCTCTGACCACAGCTTCCAAACAAGCTGGGATATGCGAAGAAAAAATTTCATTGTACTATACACCTGTATATGTATATATGACAAAGTATATCTTCTTCTACATTGCTTAAAATTTCATTCAATTTTAAAACCATGGGCTTAAATATGTGTATGTATATTTACAAATCTTTGCTTTTTAAATTTTTTTTCTGTCCAAAGTAATATGAAATTGGAATTGTTGCATACTACATACAAAATAGTGTGTGACATTGATAACTACAATGCTGATTTTATATGCTTTCTCACATCTCATAATTATGAAAAACAAAACCCAACTGTAATGAATTGGGCTAGACGAGACAAGAGAGGCTGACACACGCAGAGATGTTCTAACAAGAGTAATTAATAATAATGAAAAAAGCTAAATCTAAACTAAATGCTAACACTAATCTAAACATGCATGAACAAAGCTAAATCTAAACTAAATGCTATCGCTAAACACATAAACAAAGGTAAACATGAACTAGACTAAGACAACACATGAACTAAACAAGACGTAAACAAGAAGGAAACTAACAAGGGCATGAACTAGACGAGCATAAACTAAACAAGATCATTAACTAGACAAGAACATAAACTAGACAAGAGTATTCCAAACCAAACCATAAGAACATGCGCTAGGAAGCAAACCAACATCACAAACACAAACCAAAATCATAAGAAATCAAAATAGCCTCCAATCTCCGATCCACCGCTGCTTGCTTAAATCCTCTTAGCTCATTACCTCAGACGAGGTGCAGCTGTGGATAATTAGCCAGAGACCAGTCACAAAGAGTGTTGGCTTAGCACCAGTCACAAAGGTGTTGGCTTAGCACTGAAAACAAACTTAACATAAACACACTCCAGGAGCACAGAGGCTTGATTCGTGACACCAACCCCGTAACCCCCACGCAAATACCTTTATCTTTATTTTATCACCTATCGTATTTACTTATTTATTGGTGCCATTCAAATATCAGAGGGTTAGAGTTAATACTGCAGTCAGTAATGAAGTGGCGTGTGTGTGTGTGTGTGTGTGTGTGTATGTATGTCTGCCCTGTGATGGATTGGCGCCCCGTCCAGGGTGTTATTGTGTGCCTTGCGCCTGTTGAAAAAGAAAGTGAGAGAGTAATCAAGTGTCTCAGATTATGAAGAGTATCTGGGTAAAAGTAGCTATATAGTATATAGTATTAGCAAAGTTCATCAATGACAAATTAACACAGCAATGAAATATTTATTCTTTGTCAGTATACACCAGTGTTTAAGTGGAGAGATGGAGTAGAGCACAGTGCTGGGTTAAGCAAGAAATTTAAAATATCACAGGCTAATCATGTATTCTTTTCTCAGGATAAAGCACGAGAACATTGTGGCTCTTGAGGACATCTATGAAAGCCCCAGCCATCTGTACCTCATCATGCAACTGTAAGCATAATGAAAGTGGCCACTTTCGGCCCACTCTTATCAGAAACAGGAATGACTTCACTCATATTATACGTAACGGGGCAGGAACGTGCCTTGCTACAGAAAGTGGGAGGCGAGTCCCACACACCTGCAAAAATGGAAATAGAACCCATTTGCAAATAGTTAATCCAGTTAGATCAACGCAGTGACTAAAAAGCCACTAACAACAAAGGGGATGGTTGCAATTTAATGAGGTGGCTGAATTAATAGAGACAACGTAACAAATTATTTATTTTATTTACTTATTAGTGGGTTTTTTTATTTATTATAATATTTTTTTCTACTCTTTTTTCCCCCAATTTTTATCCCCCAGTCTAGTCTTGTCCAATTACTGTCTATACTGATTCGACCCTTCACCGCTGACTGAGGACGCCTCTCAACTGACTTGCCCCCCCCCGGTACACACAGTCAGTACAGATAGTGCATTTTTCACCTGCACGAGTCGAGTTCATATACTTGACGGGCACTGTGTACGGAGGACCACACCCCCATCAGCATTATTCCTCAGCCCTGTGCAGGCGCCATCAGTCAGCCATCAGTCGCACCAGTTATGAGGACCTATGATCCGACTTTCTTACCCCTAAGAACAACAGCCAATCGCTGTTTATACTGCCGCCCAGCCTAGTCGGAAAGGCAGAGCTGAGATTCGATACGATGTATTCGAAATCCCAACTCTGGTGAGCTAGTTTACTTTACCGCTGCGCCACCTGAGCGGCTGTTACTTATTAGTATTTTAACATCATGTTTTACACACTTTGGTTACATTTATGACAGAAACGTTAGTTACTGGTTACACAAGATTCATAAGTTTTTACTGTCAAACACAGTCATGGACAATTTTGTATCTCCAATTCACCTCACTTACATGTCTTTGGACTGTGGGAGGAAACTGGAGCTCCCAGAGGAAACCCATGCAGACACAGGGAGAACATGCAAACTCCACACAAAAAGAATCCAGACCATTTCTCCTAGGAATCGAACCCATGACCTTCTTGCTATGAGGCGACAAAGTAACAAATGAAAGACACAAAAAACATCTGCAACCCGCAACAGAGAAAGTGCATACAACAGGGATAGTGCAGAAGTAAGACCTGGATGTCATAATATAACAGGCTTTATGGAAATAGAATAGACAGCTGGGCTATGAATAAATAGATTTCGTATGCTACCACTTTCGCCTCCATGAATTAGTTCTACGGGTGTTTCTGCTCCAGAAAAGGTGCCACAGGGGCAATCCTCTCTCCCCCAGAAGGCCCAAAGACCAGGGGCAGTTTCCAGAAACCAAAAGAATGCTGACATCCCACATTCCAAGCTATTGTACCTTACTGTTGTGGCGCTGTTACTGACTGTATGTTTTGCATTTGTCTGTGTTGTCATGTGTTGTTATTTATTTTCATCTGGTTCATGTTGAGAAGTACCATACAGAATTGCATTGTATTAAATTGTCTATTATAATCTATTACAGTGTTAGCGAGCTTATCAACTCTAATGAGTCAAACTAGACTGTATGGCCAAATGTATGTTTTACTACACCCATTGCCAATAAGTGTATAAACGTGTAAAATAAATTATATGCTTACAACTTTGTAGCCCCTGTGTGCAAAAAAAAAATTCATAAAGACATAGTTTGAACATAGTCTGACCTCCACACTTTTGGGATCGGTTGAAACACTGATTATAAGTCTTTTGGCTGTCTGGTCTCCAAGATTTTTAAATACACTCAAACATTTTGTAAAAAGCCTTTCTTACAGACTGTAAGCATATCTGAAAAGAAGTTGGGGGCTCCTTATTAATTCCAATGGTTTTGCAATGGGATGTCCATCAAGCTCATGAGCTGTTGTCACATACTTTTGGTCATATAGTGTTTTTGCCCAACATTAAGTGTTATTAAGCATTTTATATTGGTGGGAAAAAAGTCTTCTGATTTCTTTGTGTTCTCCTCAGTGTGTCTGGAGGTGAATTGTTTGATCGAATTGTGGAGAAAGGCTTTTACACTGAAAAAGATGCCAGTGCTTTAATAAAACAAGTTCTGGATGCAGTCAACTACCTCCACTCATTAGGCATCGTTCACAGAGACCTCAAGGTCAGCAGAGAAACTAAAATTCAATCTAATTATCTGCTCTGAATACTAAAAATTTTGTTGTTCATCTACTATTTTTCTCTTTTGTCTTTTCTCTTGATAGCCAGAGAATTTGTTATATGTTAATCCTCATGATCAGTCTAAAATAATGATTAGCGACTTCGGCCTGTCCAAGATGGAGGGAGCAGCAAACGACATCATGTCAACAGCCTGTGGGACTCCGGGATATGTTGGTAAGGTTGCTGGTCAAAGACAAGCTTTAAAGCACTTATTCTGCTAACACAGAAACATACACTGATCAGTCATAACATTAAAACCACCTCCTTGTTTCTACACTCACTGTCCATTTTATCAGCTCCATTTACCATATAGAAGCACTTTGTAGTTCTACAATTACTGACTGTAGTCCTCTGTTGCCATCTGTTTCTCTACATACTTTTTAACCTGCTTTTACTCTGTTCTTCAATGGTCAGGACCTTCACAGGACCACCACAGAGCAGGTATTATTTAGGTGGTGGATCATTCTCAGCACTGCATTGACACTGACTTGGTGGTGGTGTGTTAGTGTGTGTTGTGCTGGTATGAGTGGATCAGACACAGCAGCGCTGCTGGAGTTTTTTTAAAATACCGTGTTCACTCACTGTCCACTCTATTAGACACTCCTACCTAGTTGGTCGGGCGGCACGGTGGCTAAGTGGGTAGCACTGTCACCTCACAGCAAGAATGTCCTGGGTCCGATCCCCCGGTGGGGCATTCTGGGTCCTTTCTGTGTGCAGTTTGCATGTTCTCCCCGTGTCTGCCTGGGTTTACTCCGGGTGCTCCGGTTTCCTCCCGCAGTCCAAAGACATGCAAGTGAGGTGAATTGGAGACACTGAATTGTCCAGGACTGTGTTCGATATAAACTTGTGAACTGATGAGTCTTGTGTAATGAGTAACTACCGTTCCCTGTCATGAATGTAACCAAAAGTGTAAAACATGACGTTAAAATCCTAATAAACAAACAAACAAACCTAGTTGGTCCACCTTGTAGATGTAAAGTCAGAGACGATCACTCATCTATTGCTGTGAGTTGGTCATCAGTGGTCACAGGACGCTGCCCACGGGGCGCTTTTGTCTGCATATATTTTTGGTTGGTGGACTATTCTCAGTCCAGCAGTGACAGTGAGGTGTTTAAAAACATTATCAGCATTGCTGTGTTTTATCCACTCATACCAGCACAACACACACTAACACACCACCACCATGTCAGTGTCACTGCAGTGCTGAAAATCATCCACCACCCAAATAATACCTACTCTGTAGTGGTTCTGGGAGAGTCCTGACCATTGAAGAACAGCATGAAAAGGGGGCTAACAAAGCATGCAGAGAAACATATGGACTACAGTCAGTAATTGTATAACCAGATATATAAGTGTATAATTTAATATATAAGTGCTTCTGTATGGTAAGTGGAGCTAATAAAATGAACAGTGTGTGTAGAAACAAGGAGGTGGTTTTAATGTTATGGCTGATCGGTGAATCTAGTGTTATTGTTTATTAATTTACCCAACATAACTGCCATTAGGTGGCAGTAGACAGTTAAAGATTTCAGAAAAGCATGGGTATGGTAATTTTTCACAGTAACGTAAACACAGTACTGTAAAACAAAAGTACCCTCCTTTTAAAGTGCCTGTTAAGACATGTTTGTCATGGTAAATTATTTATAATCATTAAATATTTTATTCATGCAGTAAGCATGTGTTGTCCTGTGTAAAAATGGATAGAATATAAATTGACCAGATTTATTTTTTGCTAGTTGAACATGGCCAGATTTGATTTAAGCTAACCTTGTAGAATGTAAATCTTCTTCTGAACCCCAGCAGTAAGTTAGCCGTCAACCGAAGGTTTTTAGCACAACAGCTTGCTACAAGGCAGAGATGTTCACAAGTCACAAAATACGAGTCTGAGTCAAGTCACGAGTCTTTGGGCTGGAGTCCAAGTCAAGTCACAAGTCTTTAGGCTAGAGTCCGAGTCAAGTCACAAGTCTTTAGGCTAGAGTCCGAGTCAAGTCACGAGTCAATATAATATACCCAAAACATATATTGGAAATGTAGCGTAGAAATTTTTTTTTTAATCAGAAGGTCTGATTGGTTCAGAAAGCGGTCTTTCAACCATTAGTGCCAGTTCTGTAGGAGCGTGTCATTCACCCCAGTTGTTCCTGTGAAGTGCACAACGTAGGGTATTCCACCATTTCAAGTGAGATTCCAATTCAAAGGTAACGAAAATGTTCAAATAAAGTGAACTTCAAACTGTGTAGGGGGTAGGGAGCAACACTTCATCACTACGCCGGAAGCTGACATTTACCCATTGCGTGCGTTGCGGGTTAGCACATTTGTTGTCATTTTTTTGAGAGTCATGAGTCGAATCCGAGTCTGAACTCACTGTGCGTGCAACTTACGTGCGACTTGTCCCCATCTCTGCTTCAAGGTAATTTCAGAAGAGCTAAGCATAATGTTGCTTAATTCTGGAAATAATTTCAAACCCTTTTCTACAGGTCTAAGACACAACCAAACCAAAGTGTAAGCCATATTTTTTAAATCGATTGAACTTCCTCGTAACTGACCTGTGATCATTTTTCCCAGTTCACAACAACAATTCACAAAAGTTACAAAAGATTACAGATAAACATTTAAATTATGCAGACATCTCTAGCATCAGCCAAGGCCAGTGTTTATGAAAAAGCATTTTCATGGCCGCTCAGGTGGCGCAGCGGTAAAAACACACACTGCAACCAGGCTGGGATGTCGAATACATCGTATCGAATCTCAGCTCTGCCTTGCCAGCTGAAGGCTGAGCGGCCACATGAACAACGATTGGCCGGTTGTTCAGGTGGGCGGGACTAAGCCGGATATGGGTCTCTCACTGTCAGACTGGTGCAATTACGACCTCTGCTGGCTGATTAGAGGCGCCTGCACAGAAATGGGGAAGGAATGCTCTTAGGGTGTGTCTCACTGTACACAACGCTAGGTGGCACAACACTCGTCAATGTGTGGGTGATAAGATGCATGCGGCTTGCTGCCCACGTGTCGGAGGGGGCGTGGGTTAGCTTCGATCTCCTCGGTCAGAGCAGGGATCGGCATAGGCAGAGAGGAAGCATGATGCAATTGGGCAATTGGACATGCTAAAGGGAGAGAAAAAGGGGAGAAAATGCATATAAAAAATATTATTATAAAAAACTAATTATAAAGGGTAGCAAAAAGGAAACATTTACATGTCGTCTCAAGTAAAAGCAAATACAGCACTGTGTAGCTGGAATGTTGCACCGACATTGAAACATTGCAGTGGCAGTGTCTTGGTGTGGGGGTGCTTTGCTGTACCTGGGACCTAGACAAATTGGAGTTAATTAGAGAATAATTAATTACACTTTTAATTTGTAAATTCTTAAGGGAAATGTAAGGTCATTTTCTAAAGCTAGTGTGTAATTGGTTTATGCTGCAAGACAGTGATCCAAAATGAAAAACAGGTTCACATCTGAATGGCTAAAAAGAAACAGAATTTAAATTTTAATATGGCCTTTTCAATGCCCTGAATAGTTTCTGCCTGAAGAACTAGAATTGTGTCTGATTGAAGTAATTTATGGGGTGTGATCTGAAAAGATTAATGTCATATTATAAAAAATCTTCAGTAGCAAGCATGGCTGGTACAGGTGCCTAACTAGAAATTAATTAAAGGGAACTATTACTTCAGAGTGCAGTAGAGTTACTGCAGAGTGCAGTGAATTCATAAACTGATTGAATTAGTGTGACATCTAAATATACAGTATATTCATGGAAGCATTGTCTTATAATACAAAGAAAGATCTAATAAAACAATATTTTGAGGTGTCACTGACCCTTTATTATTTTAGTCTGTGTTCAATATTGCTTTCTCTTTTTTATTAGCTCCAGAAGTGCTGGCACAGAAGCCCTACAGTAAAGCAGTAGACTGCTGGTCTATTGGAGTTATTTCATATATATTGTGAGTAGTCATTGAGAGCTAAAACATTAGGACCACCCAACAATGTGCATGGCCATGCACATTTTATAACAGATGTGCATGTGACAGTCAGGGATATATTAAATGTTGGGCTGTTGGTAGTTACTTGCACTACATGTGTTGAATGCAGCAGACATGATCAGCATAAAGACCTGAGTGACTTTGATGATGGCTAAATCGTTATGGCTAGACAACTGGGTTGCAGTGTTTCCAAAATACCTGGGGTGCTCACAGCCAAGCATGTATGCCTTATTTACCCACATAAGGCACCAAGATGCAGGTCAATCCACCTCACAACATACAGAGGTTAAAAGACCTGCTGGTAATGACCTGGTACCAGATAGCACAGGACTTTTTTTAGATGGTCAGAACTGTTTTGACAGCATATTAGATGGGTGGTCCTAATATTTTGGCTTATTGAAGCATTTTTGCTGCTGTCTGCTTGTTTAATATTGTAATTGTAAATAAAAAAACAAAACTAATTAAAATAAAAATGGGTGTTTTTGTGTCCTCTCTCATTTAGATTGTGTGGCTATCCTCCTTTCTATGATGAGAATGACTCCAAGCTGTTTGAGCAGATCCTTAAGACTGAGTATGAGTTTGACTCACCGTACTGGGATGATATCTCAGATTCTGGTGAATAGTCAGTCTGCTTCAATATGTGTTCATATTCTTACGCAATATACCACAATGTTTCTGTTTCTTTTTTGTGTCTGTAACTTGTAAAATTGCTTTGTCTGACAGCTAAACATTTCATCAGTAATCTTATGCAGAAGGATCCAGAGAAGAGGTTTACATGTGATGAGGCTCTTCGACATCCCTGGTATGAGAATCTTTACACTGCATTTTTGTAAGATGTTTAATATCGACTTTGGATAATGTGGATTTTCCTGTTATCTCTAAAAACTGGATGACTATGGATTTAAATGTTTTCATTGAGGGTGGGAAGGTGGAGCAGCTGGAAGTGTTTGTGCTGCACAGTTTTAAGGTCAAAACTCTCTTCTGGTGACTCTGGAATATGGTATGTTGTGTCCATGTGGGATTCTTTCTGGTATTCTGGTTCCCTGCCACATCCCTAAAACATGTAGAAACATGCAGGACTCCCTCATGTCAGGCATCAAAATCTTCAAGGCAAATAAGTTATTAAAAATGATGGTGTTGAAGGTGTTCAGTAGCCTTGTTGTCATACAAATACAGAAATATAAATAAAAAAGTTTTTTTTTTAACTACATATCATCCTAAAAGGCAACAAAGAATATTTAGTTTAAGAGGTTCACCTGGAAAAAAAAAAGTTAGAAAGTGCGTTACAGACAATTTTTAAGAAACATGTTTTATTACATTTGACAAATATCTATTAAACACTCACTAGTTTATGCTTATTGATATTAAAACTGCAAAACTGATTTTTTCCTTTAGGATAGCTGGAGACACTGCTCTTTGTAAAAATATTCATGAGTCAGTCAGTCGGCAGATAAAGAAGAACTTTGCAAAGGCTAAATGGAAGGTTAGTAACAGTTTGTTTCAGTTGATGTGTGATAATGTTTGGTTAAGCAGTACATTTAGACCTGCATACATAAACCCACTTCTGTCTTTCACAGCAAGCCTTTAATGCTACAGCAGTGATTCGTCATATGAAGCGGTTGCAGCTGGGTAGCAGTTTGGGCAGCAGCATAGACGCCACAGTGCATAGAAATGAGAACCAATCAGCCATGGCTGTCAAGAGCCAGTCTATTGATGTACCCTCCATCAATCACAAAGACTGTAAGCTGTTAATATTAAGATTTATACTTAGAGTTGAAAACAATAGTTTACATACACTTGTAAAGGACATGCATGTCATGGAATTTTTATTGATTTTTGCAACTGTCCTTTTTCATGACTGGATAGAAAATTATTCATTTTTTACTTGCTACTTTATCTGGTTTGTGGTCGGTCAGATGCAACCTAAAAAAGCTAGGTGCTAGGCAAGCATACATCACAGACAGAGTGCCAAACCATCACAGTGTGTTTCACCCTCACATTATTTGCACACTTACACCTAGGGGCAAAAGGATAAATCACACACGGACACAAGGGTTAGTGGGAACACAAGAAAGCACATGCTTTCTGCTTTTGAAAATGTAGTTTTTGGTTGGTTTTCTGAAAAAAGAAGTACTGCTGGCTTAAAATATACATATAGTAGCTAAGATTATTAATCAGGTGGTGTGGAATGTATCTGTCATATAAAATGAAGTTGTTCTATGTTAATTTTTGAACCCACAGAAAAGCCCACAATAAATAAGTTGTTTTTGTTCACAAAAAATATAGACTGCCATTACACACATCTCAAATAAGTGTATGTAAACTACGTATCCCAAAACGTTTACGAAATTCATCCAGGCAGCATTGCATAATAATATTTTTCCCAACTTTCTACTGAACAATGCATGGACGTCCCTGGAAAAGATGACGTCTTGAAGGCAGCATATATTGATCTAAAATCTAAGTGTACTTTTCTGTATTAATACTGTCATCACAGAAGTGTAAATGACCTTTGCCAAGGGCACCAACACAACCACATATCATGTCAGACCCTGGCTTTCTGACTTATTGATTTCCAAGCCCTCTTGGAACATTCCTAAAGACACATATTAAAATCTTGTGGAAATCAACTGGGGCTATATATTAGGATGTCCACATCCTTTTGGGTGTATAGCATATCACGATGATATAGTTATTACCACGAGAAACACCTTTTAAGAGAGTTTTTTGAGAGTTTGTGTGTGTCTGTATGTTTGTGTGTGTGTATATGTGTGTAGATATGTCTCAGAAGGATTTGAACACTGGGGTCATGGAGAAGCGATGTGCACGGCCGTCCACCGTCACCACTATCATAACCGGATCCAAGTGATCTCAGAGAGTGAATACCCTTTCTTCTACCCTGGTCTCTTCTTGCCTCTTCATGCGCCTTGTTCAGTCATTGTTGTACCAGCCGCCAGTGAAGAGCACACTCTTCTCCACAACGGTAACTGATGGCACCATGTCTTACATGAGGAGTTGGTACTGAAAGACTTTTTGATGTTATTTATCAGTACTCCTGCTAAGGGCATAAGTGGTGTGACTTGGATTGGGCTGTGTGACTCTTTCATGAAGTTATGCACTATGGAGTTAATGGACTGTTCAGAGCTGAATTTAGATTGAAAATATTAATAAAGCATAGGGTAGATTGGAAATATAAATACACCATAGGATAGAGGAATTGTATAGAATTCTTTATTCATGATCTGTGCTTCATTTTTGCTGGTCCTTAGTTTGGTACATTCTGCTCCTGGGTTTGATGTATTATGAGTGGGTGATAAAATTATGTAACATTCAAATATCCAAAAAATCTAAATGTAACCTAGATCCTGTGCAGCTAGTTTATTTTTGATGGTTTTACCTACATTTTTGTGAGAGGTCAATTAAACAACTGCAGTGTACGTACTGTTTTTAAAATGTTGTCAGTGTTGTGCTCAGATTCGTGTGATTGTAGTGAAATTATTCCACTCAAATACCAATTTCTAAATGGGTGAGCAAATTAATAGTTCTCAAATTCCCAAACCCTTGTATTTTACAGATCATAGGTTGGTAAGTGATACTAATTCAGTCATTTTGATGTGTTTAAATCAGAAAAAGTCAGGACAGTATTGAAAATGCTAATACATTTACTTTTATTTTGTAACTGTATAACCCATGATGTTTCATGTTTTGTCTGGTAAGCTTTTTTTAATGCAGCATATGTTGCTCTAAGATCTTAATGTACTTTTCTGTGTTAATGCTGCCATCACAGAAGTGTAAATTACCTTGTCTAGGACACTGACACAGCCCCATACCATGACAGATCCTGCTTTTGGACTTAATGCTAATCAGTAACAGTAACTGGTCCTTTATGTCTTTGGTCAGGAGAACACATCATTCATTTCTTCCAAAAGGACCTGGAATGCTGATTCATCTGATCACAATACATGTTTCCACGGTGTGGTGGTCTATCCCAAATGCCTCCAAGCCTAGAGAACTCAACGCAGATTCTGGACATGGTTAACATAAGGCTTCTTATTTGCCAAGTAAAGTTGTAAATGGCATTTGTGCATGTAACTCTGTATTGTAGTGCTGGACAAAGGTTTGCCAAAGTAATCCCTTGCCCATGTGGTTATATCAGCTATTGTTGAGTGGCATTTTTTTATGCAGTGTTGTCTGAGGAATGGAAGATCATGTGTGTTCAGCTTAGACTTGTGCTATTGCTCTTTACACACTGAAATTCCTCCAGATTCCTTGAATCGTTTAATGATATTATGCACTGTAGAGGGAGAAAGGGTTTTTTTATTTGCATTTTCCATACTGTCCCAACTTTTTCTGATTTAAGGTTGTATTTCTTTTTGCCATAAAGTTGTTACTTTTTTGTAATCTTTCTAAAATGTATTAATGGTTTCAGAACTACCTTTGGCATTGGATGGCAATGTTACATAAAGTCTTGTGTCATAGGAAAAAAAATTGTCACACAAAGAATTGTAACTCTTCAGCCAAAATTTGTTATTGCCCAAGAATTATAGCAGTATAGCAGCTTTTAACTTGCACCACTGTTTCAACTGGCAAAAAATACTTGATCTGATCTCATGCCACATTTTTGCTACTGTATGCTGTATTTACTGAAATAACACACGATAAATGGGGAAACAGATAAAGACTGCTTTGCTCAAAATTTCTTTCCAGTCTTCATAGCAGTGTTCTGAATTTAGCAGCTAGGTGAAGTTTCTCTCAGTCATGCCATGCAGACCTGTTTCCTTTACTGCAGCTGTATTCTCTGTGTCTGCCACCCACATGAAGAGTTAAAAGTTTACGTGAACTGGCAGTAATAGGGTATTGGGTTCAATTTGTCATCACTGTGCAGGTGTAACATTTTCCATTAAAACACAGACTGAACGAGTAGTTTTAACAAACAAAATGGTAAAAATGTAGCATGTCTTTTTCAAAAATACACTGCCATATATGCTCCAAAATTATAATTCAGTCACTTTCTATAATTTAATGATGTAAACAAAAATCCCCAGAAACTATTAAGACTGTGTTACATACACAACATCTTGGTTATTTGGAACCCAATTATATGAAAGGTCTAATACTAAGATTACATCTGTTTGTACCAAAGACTAATTTAGGGTTATTAAAAATTAGGAGTTTCTTGCCTGCTGTTAGAGACAATACAGGGGTACTGGACTAGTAATCAGAAGGTCGCTGGTTCAAGCCCCACCACTGCCAGGTTGCTGCTGTTGGGCCCTTGAGTAAGGCCCTTAACCCTTAATTGCTCTGACTGTATACTGTAACTGTAATGTGAGTCGCTTTGTATAAAGGCATTTGCTAAATGCCCAAATTGTAAATTGTAAATACAATACATAAATACAACTGTGAGTATAATAGCAAATTTTGATTTTGACTGATGATAAATATATCACAAAAAATATATTGACCCTGCAATAGATTGGCGCCCTATCCAAGGTATTCCTGCCTTGCATCCAGGTGGACCTGGACCCTTCTGATCAGGATAAAGCAGTTAAAGATAAAAATAAAATGATGAATGACATTTTGATAATATTGATGTTAATCAAGACCACTAGCTTAGTGTTTCTATACCAGTATTCAAAAGATGGCTGGTTTAAACCCCACCAGGTTGCCACTGTTTGGTCTTTACGCAAGGTGCTTCACCCTAAAACTTGCAACCCTAAAAATCTTGCAAAATCACTTTGGATCTGGCACTTCTGTCTAAATGCCATAAATGTAAATGTTTGCTATGTATTTACATAATATAACATAGAATATAACCACATATACAATATATGGCTGAAGGTATGTGTACATGTGAACGCAAGCTTACCAGACATCCCAGTCCAAAACCATGGGAATTTATATAAAATTGCATCTCTAACAGCCTTCACTCCTCTGAGAATGCTTTCCACAAACTTAAGTGAACAAAGCATTTGTGGGTCAGGCACTAATGAGACCTTTTAACTAATCCCAAAGTGTTTAGTGTCTACAGACTTTACCTTGTGCACAGGGGCACAGTCATACAGGAACAAGAAAGACCTTTCCTTAAACTGCTGCCACATCTTTGCAAGCATATTTGAAAGCACTAACTGTATTTACTACTTAGTTTAGTTGTATGAAGTTTGAGACACAGCCAAAATGCTAATGCTCTGCTTTATTTGAAGCACCATTGTAAATCTTTCTAGATAAATGTTTACAAAATTTCATAAATACATATGATATTAAGTGATATGTTGATTAAAATAAAAAAAAGCTATAGTAAAATCTCACTTGTATATGTTAAGATGCTGGAGCATGTAACAAGACATGATTTTACATCACTAAATACAGTTTTGTTATAATGAAAAACATAAATGCTTAAAAAAATATATAAAATGATATTCAAGTGTGAAGCAACAGATTTAGCAGAAGAAAGAGAGCATAACTTGTTAGAATGTTGTCAGGTATGTCTATGCAGAATTGATTGCACATACTTTTTTTTGCACATTGTTAATTAACCATAATGGCACATTACCATGTACAGGTACAGATTTGAATTGCTACATCACTGTGCTAAATCACTGACAAAAAAGTCCAGCAATCAAAAAATGTTGTCACAAGACGATCACTGGGCTTGTTTTCTTAGCTGAAAAAGAAGCAGTATTTTTATGTTATAACTATTTGATTACCCGCCAACAGTACCTGCTTTTTGATAGCCAACTTATTGAGTGATTATGATTTTATGCATAATTATTCATTTGTTTGGGTTTTTGTTTCTGGTCAGCAAATTACTTTTCTGTCCTTACTGAAATATATTTGTGGACAACTTTAAATGTGTGGACAGCTTTAAATGCGTAAACATCTTTAAACAGTGTGTCGATTGTACTCATAAGGGGGGTCGAGTCCATCATGGTGGAACTGTCTCCATTGCTCTGTGCTTTCTTGGGTTCTCTCATCTTGCTCTGAAAAATTGGAAAAAAATATACAATGGATAGATTAATCAGTAGGTAGGCAATCTGACTGAGAGATGAAAGCTGAGCATATTCACCATCATTTTCTTCCTCAGCGTAATTCTCAAACTCATTTCTCTGCTCCTCGTGGAATTGTCTTCTCCTTTCATCGGCTGCCAACCTCTGTCTCTGCTCAGCTGCAAATCAAACATAAACAATCAATAAATAAAATAAAATTATATAAAGAAAAGATAAAATGGGTAGAATCTGTATTGCTTGTAAAGAGGAGCAGAGTGGTGTTAAGTATGAAAATTAGATGTCAGTATTTCTGATGTATAGTGATGATAAAGAGCAGTAAAAGTAGTAAAAAAAACATTAAGTAAATAAGCAGTAGTCTCTGTGTTAGGCCCTATGTTCATAACGCTGGCTAACTTGATAGATAACTGCTACATGGTTGTAAGTGCCTCATAACAAAGGCGCTAGATGTTATCCCGCACCTGCAAAGTTAGTGGGATGATCCCAATTGCAGAAGGCTTAACCAAGCTAAAACAATACTGTGGCTGAAAACCACAAAAGCAAAAGACAGAAAACACAACTCGAGAAAAACACTAAATCTAACCAAAGCTGCAGCCCATAGAGGAACTTGAGAATAGAAAACAATGGTGGCCTCATATACCACATAAACAGGAGCAATAACACTGTATCCACATGATCTACAGAGTGGAGAATAAACAAAGGGAGCACTGGGGTACAACTGCACCAGCTACTCAATCCACCAGCGAGTTACAATGCTAACACTCACCAGAGAAGCAGACAGGAACTAAGCAAATCAGCAGTGGCAAAAACACTAGAAAGGCTGCCACACCACCAGTGGACACTTCAATTTAAGTCCAACTGTTTCCACTGTTTACCAACTGGGCCAAAACTGAATAATGCAAAATGGCACGAAAAACTGCACAGGACATCACTGTATCAGCCAAACAAACCACAAACAGAACCAACAAAGAAACGGTTTAAAGATAACTGCACTTTTCGTCAATCTACATCGTCATCCCCCCTGCCAGCCAGCACGGGCAGGTTACTACTAAGGAGCTAAGCTAGATACACTATATGGACAAAAGTGTTTGGACACCTGACCATGAGCTTGTTGGACATACCATTTCATAAACAAATGGTATTACAATAGAGTAACCTTTATATAATCTTTTCAGCTTTAATAACTGTCACTCTTCTGATAGGGCTTGTCACAAGACTTTGAAGTATGTCTTTAGGAATTTGTCCCCATTCAGTCAAAGGAGTATTTGTATGACTGGGCACTGAAGTTGATCAGAAAAGTCTCAATTGATGTTCCAGTTCATTCCAAAGCTGTTCAGTGGGCCTGAGGTCAGGGATCTGTGCAGTCCACTGGAGTTTATTTAAATCTAACTTTTCTTCATTGCTTTATAAACCTTGCTGACCAACCTGTGTTTTTTTTTAATGAATAGCAATGTTTACAGTAGAGTAAATGTTTGTGATGATTCATAAAAATGAAGAAACAAAATCAAACATTTGATTCCATTGAGCAATTGTGAATTGAGTATAAATATTTTTAAGACTAAAGAAACAAATATACCTTACTGTCCTGATCAAGTACAGTAATTTTACAAAGCCAACCTGCAACCTACTCGGTAACTACAGTACATGCTCTATTATATTCCAAATTAATTTGGGTTTAGTTGAGATCAGGTTGACATCAGGGCTCTGTTCAGGCCAGTCAAGTTCTTCCAAACCAAACCTACAAACTACAAAAAATAGCCTTCCCCAAACTGTTCCCACAAAGTTGAAAGGGCAAAACTGTCCAAAATTCAGTTAGCTCTTTAAAATGACCCATTCTGTTTGTAATGGCAGACTGCATGGCTAGGTGCTTGATTTATTTTATTTTATTTTTTTAATTTATTTTATTTTTGTATTTTACCCCTTTTTCTCCCACTTTTTTTAGCACATCCAATTTCTACCCGTCAATCATCCTCTCACTAATGCTGGTCCCTGCTCCTGATTGGGGAGGACGAGGCTGCTCCACGCCCCCTCCAAGACGTGCACAGCAATCGGACATTATATCACCTACACTTGACGAGCGCAGTGTGGTACGGCGCTGTGCGCGGAGGGCCACGCCCCCTACCGCACTCCTTCCCCATCTCCGTGCAGGCGCCACCCACCAGCCACCAGAGGTCGTAATCACACTAGTCTGAGAGAGAGACCCTATCCAGCTTTTAGTCCCGCCCATTATCTGAACAACCGGCCAATCGTTGTTCATGTAGCCGCTCAGCTTTCAGCCGGCAAGGCAGAGCTGAGGATTCGATACGATGTATTCGAGATCAAGCTCTAGTGGCAGCGTGTGTTTTTACCGCTGCGCCACCTCAGCGGTAGGTGCTTGATTTTATACCCCTGTGGCAATAGGACTTGATGAAAGACCTAAGTTCAGTGATTAAGTGGTGTGTCCCAATACTTTTGTCCATATAGTGTATTTACTGATGCAGTTAGAAGGTTGTGATTGTTCGACAATACCTTACAATGACATTATAAAACTTGTACTGTTGCAGTGAATTACTAGTACAAGACATTCAATATGACCAGAACTAAAAACCTTTATAGACAAGTTATCTATGCATCTGAAATGAAATATTCATGGAGAACAAAACTAAATCAAATTATTAGAAACCAGAGACAAAACAAGAGTCAAAGAAAAAGCAGTGTGCAGCTGCTGAGGCTAGGACTAACAGCTGGTTTCACCATGTTGCCCTGTTGCTCCTGCTCACCACTGTGTTTTGCTTCAGTTCTATTTCTCAACCCACTCCAACCACAGCAAACAGGAATGCTCCCCAATATTAATAGGAATTTTAGTTTTGTCTTTTAAAAATGACAGTCTTTTTTTATTTCTAGGGGACCTTTTTTTTACTGTTACTAGAGTACTATTAATGTAGCTCATTTAAAATAGGCTATTTTTTATTTATTTAATAACATTTGATATTTGCATCAAATATATGTTGATAGCTTTTTAGCTAACTGTCCAACAGCAAAAACCAAAGCACAGCATTTACACATTTAAAGACAAAAAATTTAAAAAAAGAATGGAAATATCAATCAGTTCAAGCTATTCACCAAAAATCTGTTTATGCTATTAAAGTTTGTGATTTTTCAGTGTATATATAGTATATATCATTTACTGCATACAGTAAATTACTGTCCATCCTAACAGGTGCCCCCTGTTTTTGAGAACTTATACTAAATAAAACAACAAAAGTCCTCATCTAACTCACCATCAAGCTCATCTTGTGATTTTACTGCCCTTCTGCCACGCCGTTTGAAGAAGTTGGTGGCATCACTCTCTTGCAAGAAAATTCCTCTCAACCCACCTTAGAATTGACACACAACATTGCAAACTGATATAACCATAGTATAGTAACAGTATGTATTGTATGTATTGTTAACTCACATGACAAGCACAGGTTTGACAATCCTGTAATCATTGTTGTTGATAAGAGTGTTTTTGTTACCTTGAGGCTTTGCTTCTTTCTTATCCACTTTGCCATCATCCACAATTGCACTGTCAACCTCATACAAAGCTGGTAAAGACCAGAAAGAATGTCACAAGTATGTGTACGACTTTCTCAAGCAAACATAACTACATGTTCTAAATATTATATATGCAGATTTTATGTAAGGTTTATATGGAAGGAAAATACAGAAACATTCTCCATCATTTGTATGCTGTACTTACAGCTGAGAAGGAATAGCACAGTCAGACAGGTAAACAGAGCAGGATGCATCCAAGTCATTTTATGATTCGTATTCAAACTGCAGATGAAAAATAACTACAGGGAACCACACATGAGTTCAGGAGAGCTCTCATCTGAGGTGGAGTTTGTGCCCAGTCATGGGAGGAGCACAGGAAAATACTTTATTTGAAGGATACCTACACAGTGCCTTCATAACACATTTATAAGCATGATATCAATCTTGAATAAAGCAAAATACATACTAGCAGTTTATGTCAAAATATAGGGACCTTGTAGCCTAGTGGTTAAGGTACTGGACTAGTAGTTGAAAGGTCGCTGGTTCAAGCCCCACCACTGCCAGGTTGCCACTGTTGGGCCCTTGAGCAAGGCCATTAACCATCGGTTGCTTAGACAGTATTCTGTCACGATACTGTAAGTCTGCTAAATGCCGAGAATGTAAATGTAAATATATTAGGTTACAATAAAGGTTTGTGCAGTGTGTGAGATAAAACTAGGGAAAATAAATCTTAGTTTTCATCTTAAGTAAACTGAGATTATGGAAAACATCAAAGTCTTCACAAACCCCATTTCTATAAAAGTTGTGACATTTTGTTAACCACAATTAAAAGTATAATGTCATTTGTTAATTTTCCTAAATATTTATTTAACTGACAAAATTAAAACAAAAGATTTCCAATGTATTCCCTGATCAACTTCATTGTATTTTGTAAAAATAAACACATTTAGAATTTGATGCCTGCAACACACTTGGAAAAAGTTGGAACAGAGGCATGTTTACCCCTGTGTTCCATTAACTTTCCTATTAATGAAACTTCTTAATTGTTTTGGAACTTTTGCAGTTTTGCAAGTGACCTTTTTTACATTCTTACTTGAGACTAGTGCTGCTCAACAGTGAGGGGCTGCCATCATCTGATTCTTCACTTCATGCTTCAAAAGGAGACAGAGCCGGACTGCAGACAGGCCAGTTAAGTACATATATTCAGTGTCCACGAAGCCACACTGTTGTAGCACGTAAAAAATGAGGCCTGGAATTGACTTGCTGAAATAATCATGGATGCATATGCATATATGCATTTCTGCATATGGCCTTGTATTTCAGGTTGCATTTCATGATGCAGTGGTGGACAGTGTTAAATGACAGTGGTTTTCTGAAGTACTCCAGAGTCTATGTGGCTACACTTATCACAGAAGCATGACTGTTTCACATGCAATGCTGTCTGAGAGCTCAAAGGTCATGCACAGTGATAGTAGTGGTTTTTGGTTTTGCCCTACAATGACTGAGATCTCTCCAGATTTCACAATAGATATTAACAGTAGATGGCTGACCACTACCTATAATTGCTTGTAAAGACATGGACTTCTGTGAATTCTAGTTTTATACCCAGTCATGATTCTCTCCCTCGTTACCAGTTCACCTGCTCATTGTTGGACGCTGTAACTTGAATATTTACCTTGTTTTTTATATTTACACAATACAATGAAGTTGATTATTCTTATCTAAAAGAATTTTAGATTTTAATGCTATATTTCAAGTCTTAAGAGACAAAGAAACATATTACAAAGTACAACCTGCTTGCTTAAAAAAAACTAGCCAATGTTGGATGAGAGTCTTGCTCTAGTTCATCTTAATGTGTTCAATGTGGTTGAGGTCATGCAGGGCTCTGTGTGGGCAGATTTTTCCACACCAAAGTTTCCACCTAAACCATGCCTATAAGGACCTTGCTTTGTGCACTGTGGTACAGTCATGCTGCACCAGAAAATGGCCTTCCCCAAAATGTTCTAACAAAGTTGAAACCCTTCACTGAAATTAATGGGCCTCGGCCAACCCCTAAACACAACCCCATAGCATTATCCCTTCTCCATCAAACTTTACAGGCAGTTAATGGCATTTGTATGTCCTGGCTTTCGCCAAACAGACCGCCAGATAGAAAAGGATGATTCATAACTCCACAGAACACGTTTCCTCTGCTCCAGAGTCCAGTTGTGTTCTGATTTACACCACTCCAATCAACACTTGCATGCAGCTGCTCTTGTTATATGCAGAAACTCTTGTTATAAAGATGAGGTTTGGAACTCTGCAGTTCCATTGTGGGTGCTCTACAAATGTGTAAAAATGGCTTAGTTAAAAATGTACATACAAGCATGTACATAATGTTTTGCTGATAGACTGGTTAACAGTTGATGACATCTCTGTGCCCACATGAATAGGGCTAGTTTGACTGCACTTTGAACCACTGCAGATTAAACCACAATCACTACTATAAAAAGGTTTTGGGAGATCTGTACAGATCTCTGAATGTGTGGGTCATATATTATTAGAAATGGCTTTTGGACCTGTGTATAAATACAATGTACATAAAACAGTGTTCTCTTTGCCAGGTTCAAGAAGAAAACACTCAAGAGGATAACTGTCACCTTTCACTGAACACAAATTTGAGCCACCGAAAATCTAATTTATTAATTAAAGAAAAAATCATTAATAATAAAATGTGATACTATTATTAAAGACAATGTTTGAACCACCCAAAATGATTTATTAATTAAAGAAAAAATTATTAATAATAACGTTTAATAATTTTATTAAAGACAATGTTTGAACCACCCAAAAATTATTTATTAATTAAAGAAAAAATGATTCATAATAACATTTAATAATATTATTAAAGACAATGGTTGAACCACCCAAAATTGTTTATTAATTAAAGAAAAATAATTAATAATAAAATCTAATACTATTATTAAAGACTATGTTTGAACCACCCCAAAATTATTTAATAATTAAAGAAAAATGATTAATAATAAAATTGTATGATATTATTAAAGACAGTGTTTGAACCACCCAAAAATTATTTATTAATTAAAGAAAAATAATTAATAATAACATTTAATATTACTAAAGACAATGTTTGAACTACCCAAAAATTATTTATTAATTAAAGAAAAAATTATTAATAGTACAATCTAATACTATTATTAAAGACAATGTTTGAACCACCCAAAAAATATTTATTAATTAAAGAAAAATGATTAATAATAAAATTTCATGATATTATTAAAGACAATGTTTGAACCACCCAAAAATTATTTATTAATTAAAAAAAATTATTAATAGTAAAATGTAATAATATTATTAAAGACAATGTTTGAACCACCCAAAAAATTTTTATTAATTAAAGAAAAATGATTAATAATAAAATGTAATAATATTATTAAAGACAATGTTTTTGTTGGAATGTTTTGTAGTCAGATGACACGAATATTGAGTTATCTGGTCACCACGGCTAGAAGTATGTTTGGAGGGAGGTGAGGCTAAAAAAAGTACACTGAACTGATATCAAGCATAATGGTGGTAGTGTTATGCTCTGAAACTGTTTTACTGCTAGTCAAGCTGGTACATTGTAGACTTAAAAAAACTCCTGCAAACCTTTCATACTCCATAACAACCTTTACCGTTGCATGTCCAGAGAAAAATCTTTTCACAAACAATTTCATCTTTAAACCTTTTATTTTTAATGGGTTCCAAAAATCATGCAATATTCAGCCTTACTTACTTTTTACAAATATTTAGCCCAACCTTGTGTGTGGAGAGGGGACCTGTGATCTGTGTGCATGTGTGTTAAATGATAAATCAAGGGAAGGAGAGATAACCTGCTCAAACACAACCCAGGGTTCAACCGCCCATGCATTGAGGAGGATTCATTAGGCGGCCTTTGATTGGTCTGTTCAGACTGTTGGCCTCTGCCAAATGTTGTGTCTTACATAGCTTTTCTCAGTCTAGTAACGTGTGGAGGTCCTACCTGGTGGAGAACAGTGGCACTATGCCTCGTTTTACTGTACATGTCAGGGATGAGTGGCTGACTGTTCCCTGTAAGGATACATCCTGCACTATAAAATGGTTGGGAGTGGAGGCGCTTAAACGCTACCTAAAGAACAAGCCAGGTAACGGAGGGATTCCACATGTTAAAGACGTGTGCTTCGTGGCTAGGAGGTGTCAGGGACAAGGCTTGCTTGATGCCGATGACACCATAGAAGATGTCTTGGAGGACAATGACTTTGTTGAGCTGGGTAATGTTGGAATACATGCATTTACAGTTGTCTATAGGTTGTTGCATTACAATGACAATGTTCATAATGTATTCTGGTTTTATTTTGATTTGTCTAGAGATTAAAGGAGACACCATGTCATCTGACTTCATTCCTAGCCAACCTGGAATGTCATATTTGTATCCTTATAAAACATTTATTTGCATTTATTTCCAAATAATAATGATTATTTAAACCAGTGGTTTACAATCTGTGATGGTGACATATGTGTGTGTGACCTTTTACACTACGCCTTGTATTACTAAAGCCTTGCATTACTTTTATACTAAGCCATGTATTACTAATAGCAGATAAGTACATATAGGGTGAGTTTACTTTTTAAATGAGATAAACTGTTTAACCAGGATTCTTATTTTACCCTGTAGAAGTTGAATGTTACCTTAAAAGTTATTTAGGCTGATGACACATGATCCCCCAATACCACTCCTCACTCAGCCAAACTAGAAAATAATATGTTTTACCCAAACAATGCAAAAAGGTCCATGTAGATATTTACATAAATTCAGAACTGTATAAAAACTCATCATATACAATATTTCCTTTTCAGTTTGTTTATGTTATTATAGAGATTTAGTGTATGCTCATACAGACAAATGCCTTTAACTATGTGCCTATAAATGTTGGAGCAGCTTGTTTCTTTTTAATATTTTTAATCTAAGTTTCTTAGCTTATTGTGTGTTAAATTTGCCTGTTTGATCAGCTCACCTGATTTGATTTTACCATATGGAACACAGTTTCAATTTAAATGAAGTTAAGATAACGCTGCAAAAATTAAAATTGCTATTAGACCATGAAATTGTAAAATCACTTAAACTGCTGACCACCTTAACAATCTAATCAGAACAAGAACCTACAGAGAGCCAGAGGAGGTAAGAATTCTGGTCTCATTGTGTATAAACATAACATGAATGCTTTTATCTTGAGATAATTACTAATAATGTATTAAATACAGTATGATATCTTGAAAGCCTAGAAAAATATTATTGGCTGTTAAAAATGAAGTGTTAAAATCAATTCACCTGAGTGATTAGTTTTACTTTGTTTAGTATCTTTATCTAGATGGCAACAGTCTGAATTCCACCGACCTGGTCAAGCTTGGACAAGGCCTCTACAAGATTAAGGTGCAGACATTTGATATTGCGCAAACATAGTTGTCTTTTTTATTGTAAATAATGTTAAAAGTTAGGTAATAATGAATCTAGAATAAGATAAACGTTTTTGTTTAATAATATATCTACTTCTGTACTGCTGTAGCTAAGTATTGTAAGTAATTACTTCTATTTGTGCATATTTGTCTCACATACATTTCAGATCATCAAACTTGTTTCAATATTACACAAAAATAACCCACAATAATACACATGATTTTTTAAATAATGACTTCATTGTTAAAGAAAAAATGCTTTTCAGCCCTCTTCTAAATGCCCTCTTAACTACTAAATCAAACAGTTAACCAAATTAAATTAACAATGGGGTTTAATTTCACGAGCCACACCCAAGCATGATTACTACCAGACCTGTTGAATCTAAACATCACTTAAATAGAACCTGTCTGGCAATGTGAAGCAGCACATAATGCCACATTCTAAAAAGATCCAAATACAGATGTGAAACAAAAGTAGTTAAAATCTCCCTGTTTGGAAAGGGTTGCAAAGTCACTGCGAAAGCTCTGGGACTCCAGAGAACCACATTGAGAGCTATTATTCACAAATAAATAAAACTTGGAACCTTGGTAAACCTTCCCAGGAGTGGATGACCGACCAAAATTTCACCAAGAACACATCAAAAAGAACACTAAACCAATTGTGCAAAGAAGAGCTGGTCAAAATTTCTACATAGCGATGTAAAAGATTTGATTGCAGTTGTTACTGCCAAGTGGTGGCACAACCAGTTATTAGGTTCAGGCAATTCATTTTCATAGGTAATTACCTTTTTCACATAGGTGAGGTAGGTTTTAAATAGATCTTTGAATAGATCATTGAAAAGCTGCATTTTATCTTTACTCATGCTGTCTTTACCTTATATTGAAATTAGTTGGAAGATGTGAAACATTTAAATGTGATAAATAAGCCAAAATAGAAGAAATCAAAAGAGGGACAAATACTTTTTTTTACAGCACTGTAAATATGGATTATTTCTCTTTGATAACTAGCTGACCCCTGAGGCTGAGCACAAGGTTGAGCAGTCAAGAGAACTTCTGGACACCATAGTAAAAGAAAAAAAAGGTAAGGGCTGAAATTTATTTATTTATTTTTATTTACAACCAAGACCTAAGATCAATCCTTACATGAGGAGTTTCTTATGTTATCCCGCTTCTGAGTTGGTTTTCTTAGAGTAATTCCACTTCCTTCCAAAAACAAGCAGAAGGTGAATTGAGTATACTTAAGTGTTTTTACTTGAGATAAGGGCCAGTGATAGCTGGCACTACTTAACACTACTTAAGGGCCAGTGATAGCTCAGTGGATAAGGTACTGGACTAGTAAACAGAAGGTTGCCGGTTCAAGCCCCGCCACCACCAAGTTGCCACTGTTGGGTCCCTGAGCAAGCCCCTTAACCCTCAATTGCTCATCGTGTTCAGCTCATTGTGTAAGTCGCTTTGGATAAAAGCGTCTGCTAAATGCTGAAAATGTAAATGTTTTTAAGTGGCACACGACTCACCTTGACTTTGACCAGGATGTAAATTAATGAATTCATTTATGTTTCATGAATTGAAACATATGTGTCATGAATTAAATCCTGGTGACTCTCTACAGACTCTCTTTATACTTGTTTTCTCCAGTTGTTTATGGGATCACCACAGGATTTGGAAAATTTGCTCGTACCATCATCCCAATCGGCAAACTTAAGTATAGTCTCTCTTTTTTCTAGTTTGTTTTAGTAGATCTACAGTGGGGCCAAAAAGTATTTAGTCAGCCACTGATTGTGCAAGTTCTCCTACTTAGAAAGATGAGAGAGGTCTGTAATTTTCATCATAGGTACACTTCAACTATGAGAGACAAAATGAGAAAAAAAAATCCAGGAAATCACATTGTAGGATTTGTAAAGAATTTATTTGTAAATTATGGTGGAAAATAAGTATTTGGTTAATAACAAAAGTTAAATTCAATACTTTGTAACATAACCTTTGTTGGCAATGACAGAGGTCAAACGTTTCCTGTAAGTCTTCACCAGGTTTGCACACACTGTAGCTGGTATTTTGGCCCATTCCTCCATGCAGATCTCCTCTAGAGCAGTGATGTTTTGGGGTGATGTCGCTGGGCAACACGGACTCCACAAATTTTCTATGGGGTTGAGGTCTGGAGACTGGCTAGGCCACTCCAGGACCTTGAAATGCTTTTTACGGAGCCACTCCTTCATTGCCCGAGTGGTGTGTTTGGGATCATTGTCATGCTGAAAGACCCAGCCACGTTTCATCTTCAATGCTCTCACTGATGGAAGGAGGTTTTGGCTAAAAATCTCACAATACATGGCCCCGTTCATTCTTCCCTTAACACGGATCAGTCGTCCTGTCCCCTTTGCAGAAAAACAGCCCCAAAGCATGATGTTTCCACCCCCATGCTTCACAGTAGGTATGGTGTTCAACTCAGCATTCTTCTTCCTCCAAACACGACGAGTTGAGTTTTTACCAAAAAGTTCCATTTTGGTTTCATCTGACCACATTATATTCTCCCAATCCTCTTCTGGATCATCCATAAGCTCTCTGGCAAACTTCAGACGGGCCTGGACATGTACTGGCTTAAGCAGGGGGACATGCCTGGCACTGCAGGATTTGAGTCCCTCTCGGTGTAGTGTGTATACTGATGGTAGCCTTTGTTACTTTGGTCCCAGCTCTCTGCAGGTCATTCATCAGGTCCCTCCGTGTAGTTCTGGGATATTTTGCTCACCGTTCTCATGATCATTTTGACCCCACGGGATCGAGGGAGATTATCAATGGTCTTGTATGTCTTCCATTTTCTTACAATTGCTCCCACAGTTGATCTATTCACACCAACCTGCTTGCCTATTGTAGATTCACTCTTCCCAGATGTCAAACAGGTGCCATTAATACAGGTAATGAGTGGAGGACAGAAGAGCTTCTTGAAGAAGAAGTTACAGGTCTGTGAGAGCCAGAAATCTTGCTTGTTTGTTATTGACCAAATACTTATTTTCCACTATAATTTACAAATAAATTCTTTAAAAATCCTACAATGTGATTTCCTGGATTTTTTTTTTCTCATTTTGTCTCTCATAGTTGAAGTGTAGCTATGATGAAAATTACAGACCTCTCTCATCTTTCTAAGTAGGAGAACCTGCACAATCAGTGGCTGACTAAATACTTTTTGGCCCCACTGTATTTGCACTTGATTTAGCATGTCTAAGATCTTTCTTTGCTGTAGGGAACTACAGGAGAATCTTATTCGTTCACACGCTGCAGGTAAGATAGTTTGAATCTGTTTTTTAGTTTTACCCAACTACAGAAAATACGCTCTTTCTCTTTTATGGATTGATCTGTGTTGTGTTGCAATGTGTTTGTTAAAGGTGTGGGCAGTCCCCTGAGCCCTGAGAGGACTCGAATGTTGCTGGCTCTCAGAATAAACGTTCTGGCTAAAGGCTACAGCGGCATCTCTTTAGAAACTCTGCATAACATCATACAGGCTTTCAACGGTACATAAGACTACATTTTGATCTTTTTTATAAATACTGATTAATTCTTTCTGAGTGCCAAGAAACACACAAGACACACAAAATCTATTTTAGAGAACACTTTGATATTCATATTGCTGATGTTTATATTACATTTATTCATTCGGCAAAAGATTTTATCCAAAGAGGCTTACAGTTACCCTAGAATACATTAATTTATTTATTCATTGTTGCCAGTCTATCAAAAAGCACAAACGGAAAGATTCTCTCTCTCTTTCTCTTTCACACACACACACACACACACACACACACACACACACACACACACACACACACACACACACACAGAAAGGCAATTTTTAGTAGCTCCAGTTGGCCTGACTGCATGTCTTTGGACTGCTGGATGAAACTGAAGCACCTGGATGAATCCACACAGAAGGGGCTGTATCAAACTTAGGTCCTTCCTGCTGTGTGGGCAAAAGCACTATCCAGTGCGTTATTTCTTAACCTTTATGTCCAAAAGCCCAGACACTTAACTCACTTAACTCATTAGCAGTGCAATTTACAATGTGGTAGATGTCTTTGTGAAAAACTGAGTAGCACTGTTCAACCCAAAAACAAGCCTAAATAATAAGTCTAAACAATGTGTTTCTTAGCTGCTGAGTTCTCTTAAAAACTGGAATAATAACCTTCATTCAGAGATGTCAGCTTTACATTGTATGTTGTCATGACACCACATACTCCATCATGCGTAAAACTTTGGCAAACAATAAGTTATTTTACTTATAGAATAGAATAAAATGTCTTTATTTGTCATATATACATATACACGTGAACAGTACAACAAAGTACTTTCTTCGCATATCCCAGCTTGTTTGGAAGCTGGGGTCAGAGTGCAGGGTCAGTCATTGTACGGCGCAGCTGGAGCAGAGAGGGTTAAGGGCCTTACTCAAGGTCCCAACAGTGGCTGCATGACTGAGCTGGGATTCAAACTCTCAACCTTTCAGTTAATAGCCCAAAGCCCTACCCACTAGGCTACCACTGTCCCTATCTAAGTAAACCAAATCTTTACTACACTTAAGGATAGCCAGCACATTAAAGTTGTTGCAGTTGTATTTTGGTCTATTAATCTTTATTGGCAGATGCTTTGGTTTATCCATGGTCATTAAAATGAAGTGGGTCCCCACATTGCGACAAATCTACCTTATTGTGCCTATATTTATATTTGAACTTTACGTAAATATATTCATGTTAGTTTTATATGGATTTTGTGTACAAAGGAGATTGCACACAGCACTGAGAATCAGTATAATGAGCCATCTCGTTAAAACCAAAGCTTGTTAAAGGAGAGATGATTTGCCATTTGGCTTAGTGCCTGGACATTATTTGGCAAATAAGATTTAACATAGATAATGACTGTATCTTATAACACCCTCAGTCTGGAATACTCATTCTGCATCACAGATCACATACAACCCTACAAAAAAGTATACCTAGTTAGTTCTTTACTATTTTAAGCATTGTTTAGTATCATTTAATTTAAGTGCACCCTTGCTTATTCTAATCTCTACAAATATATTTTTGTCCTTACTGGCTCTTGTGCTTCTGTTTAGGTTAAAATACTTACTCTAATACATTGTATGATACATATGATGCTTGAATTTAAAGTTTAGCAAGGAAAGAATTATTATTATCATGATTTATTATTTTTGTGCATGACCTGTGGATTGGGACACAGCCCGCTTTTTGAACAGTGGACACTGGCCTTTCATAATTATCTAATTAATCAGTGCCAGCAAGAAGCCGCACAACTCAAATTTAAAAGTGATATTTAGCTGTTTGCAAAATCACTTTTTTTCAAACGTAGTGGGTTCTCACCACTTTGTTTTTGCTTGTCTCTACAGCATCATGTCTGTCTTTTGTTCCTGAGAAAGGAACAGTCGGTGCCAGTGGAGACCTTGCCCCACTCTCACATCTAGCTCTGGGGCTGATGGGAGAAGGAAAGATGTGGTCGCCTAAAAGTGGCTGGGCTGATGCCAAATACGTAAGGGCTCACTACTCCAGGTTTACTCATGCAGTATCCCTGTGTTTAAAAAGCTAAATGATAAAACCTGAACATTGAGAAATATATTTGCTTTTCACAGCAACCCTTTTAAGTCTGATCTTTCACCTTTTTATTTACACAGGTACTGGAGGCACATGGGCTGAAGTCTATATCACTAAAACCAAAAGAAGTACTGCTTTAATCATTTCAGTCAGGCTTTAACCACCTTTATCTGTCTTTGTGTTGACACAGTGGCCACATGTCCTCATTGGGGGGAAAAATGTGTCCTTGACCCATCTGAAGCTTGTTTAAATAAATAAGCATGAGACTTAAACCTAACTGACTATGCCTAGTCTAAAATTTAGTTTATCCATGATTGAAACTTAGTTACTTCATTGTTAACATTAAATAGATTAGACAGAAAACATACAGTGGTACCTTAAAACTCAACGTCAATTGGTTCTGGGAGTGGCGTTGAGTTTAAAAGACGTTGAGTTTCAAGGTATTTTTGCTAATGTAAAATAATGGGGTTGTTTTTGACACTTACACACTAAAAATAACACAAATATAATCTAAAAATCACTGAACAATTTCAGTTAACAATCAATATAAAATAACAATAAAACTTGCTTAATCTTATAATAGCGTATGGAGTGTGAGTGCACAAAGCTTAATGTGACTTATTGTACTAAAACAACAAGCGAGGAATTTCATTAGTTGAGAGAACTTATGAGCAGTAATAATTAAGAGAGGTTTAGTGTTAATATGTCGTTTTTTAATACATTGTCACATTAAGTTTTTTTTTACGATAAGCGTTTTAGACTCTTAGCACCCTGAGCTATAACACAAGTTTAAAAGTGAAACAGGAGACAAATCCAGCTAAACACAGATACATGTGGAGCTTTCAGAATGAATTTGATGGTTATTCCACACAAATGCAGATTCGTCTCATATTCGCACTTTGATGACGTCTTATTGCACCGCTCAAGCCAAGCGCTGAACAAAGCGGCTGTTTATTGTTAATTTAAAATTAAATAAATACATTTCTTTTTAAAAAGCTGAACATGTTGAGTTTAAGGTAAACGTTGAGTTTAAGGGTACAAATTTCTCAACTAAGAGCGTTGAGTTTAGGGGACGTTGAGTAACAAGGTACGACTGTATTTGCTAACCTAAATAGATACCATTACCATTCAAATGACTTGTGTTGAATGATAGGATGTGCTTTTTATCTGCAGGGCCTGGCTTTAATTAACGGCACACAGATGATCACTTCACTGGGGGCAGAGGCTGTGGAAAGGGCAGAGTCCATTGCCAGACAGGCTGATATCATTGCAGCCCTCACCCTGGAAGTCCTGAAAGGGACCACAAAAGCTTTCGACAGTGGTGAGAAAATGGTTTCTTTTAAATTCACATTCACAGATCGTTCACACAAAATATACAGCATAAAAGTATGTACTCCTCCTATTTATTTGTTTAGATGTTTAGAATTTTTGTAAAGTGCAATAAAACAAGAATCTGTAATTTGTTAGTCATCTTGAATCTTTATTTAATTGCAAAGAGGTCAAAGTAAATTTTATCCCTGCAACACACTATAAAGTCTGGACACAAAGTCAAACTTTGTAAAAGAATTGTCAATTTAAACCCTAGTCACACATATATTTCCCCATCCACTATACATAACACTATGAAAAGATTCAGGGAATCTGAAAAAATCTGAGTCTGTATAGGGCAAGGCTGAAAACCAATGTTGAATATTTGTGACCTTTAAGCCCTCAGATGGCACTGTATGAAAAACGGTCATGACGCGGTGTGATAAATATTACTACATGGGCTCAGAAGTACTTTGGAAAGCTATTAACTTAACAAAGTTCACTACTGCATCTTTTTAGTTCATTTTATCAACCGTCATGGCAGGTCTTGTTTCACCAAAAAACACTGGGTGCCATAACTTTGTTCACTGCTCTGTGTCCATACACCATATTTGAAATTTTTTGTGAGAAAAGTTGTGGCGCACTGAATGCTAGGATTGCCTTTACCGCTAAAGGAGCATTGGATGCTCCCACATTATTCAGTCATAATATCGATCAGGATAAGGGATCTCAGTAGGCAGCATTTTAAGGTATCTAGGAATTTAGACAGCCTACTTCTCTGAAGACCCAGTGTGTTGTTGTTTTTTTGTTTTTTGCATTTTTCATACTGTCCCAGCATTTTCTGATTTGGGGTTGTGGGACACAAAAGTGTGATCTATGCCAAAGTATATAAAATACCTTGGCTAGGTGGGGCTTACCTAAAAGGGAAAATGCTGATTTAGCTCCATTGCACCCTAGCATAGGAATTTTCTCAAGTCACCAAAGTGAAGTACTTACTGGGTAGATTCCAATGATTTGTAATCAGCTTGTGTTTGGTCTTAATATAAGTTTAGTTTATCTGTTTTGGTAAAGCAACCAAAGAGAGTACGGACAATGGAAGCTGTCAGTCTCATGCTTAGTGTCAGTCTCTAGTGCCTCACATCAGTAGCTCATGACTTTCATAATTTCTAAGGTCTGCTGTATAGCTTTAGTAACCAGCCCCCTTAAGTGGCCACAACCTAAAATCAGCGCTTTAGACCTCTAAAACACAACTGTTTATATGTAGCTAGCATAATTATTAACTTTTTATAAGTGGGAAGCACTGTCGCCTCACAGCAAGAAGGTCCTGGGTTCGATCCCCAGGTGGGGCAGTACGGGTCCTTTCTGTGTGGAGTTTGCATGTTCTCCCTGTGTCTGTATGGGTTTACTCCGGATGCTCCGGTTTTCTCCCACAATCCAAAGATATGCAAGTGAGGTGAATTGGAGACACTAAATTGGCCAAGGCTGTGTTTGATCTAAACATGTGTACTGATGAACCTTGTGTAATGAGTAACTACTGTTTCTGTCATGAATGTAACCAAAGTGTAAAAACATGACGTTAAAATCCTAATAAACAAACAAACAAACCTTTTATTAAAATGGATGTAGGGATTTTACAACAACACTTTTAAAAAGTTGGAACAGGAAATAAGATATATTATAAATTCTACCTTATACAACTATAATCTTTTGCAGACATCCACAAGCTGCGCCCCCACCAGGGGCAGAAAGAGGTGGCTCTCCGTTTCCGTGCTCTTCTGGACTCTGATCACCACCCATCAGAGATTGCAGGTCATAATACAGTTTACAAAAAATTTGAATCTTAGCATGCACTGCATACAATAACTAACTATGGTAAATGTTTACATTTACAGAAAGTCATAGGTTTTGTGACCGAGTCCAGGATGCATACACCATGCGCTGTTGCCCCCAGGTGAACCCATACTGTTTAGTTATTGGTTTAAAGTAGACACTCATCATCTATAATAAAATTGTTGATGTGTTCCCTCCCCTGATTTAATATGTCTATTTATCTGATTTTATCTTTTAACTTGTTTTGCAGGTCCATGGTGTTGTCAACGATACGATTGCTTTTGCAAAAAACATCATAAACACAGAAATTAACAGCGCTACTGACAATCCTGTATCCTTTTTGTATATAAGAATTAGGAAAATCTAAAATGTATTTTAGCCAAACAACTTAAAATTATCTTTTTTTAATTAATAAAAATGCATTTAGGCATAAAAAAGAAAAATAATAACTACAGTTCAAATGATAAACATCACATTTATGTGAGATTAATGAGAGAACTTGAGATTAATGTCTGAGATGTCGAGGTTAGGCCTATGTTACAATAATCTTATGAAAATAAGCTGGCATTTAGGCATACTACTCATAGAACAGAGCAAGTCAGTGCCAGAATTATTACACTGAATTTTACTAAGCACTAAATGCCTGCTGCTGTTTTCTTTATTTTACAAATTTCACAAACAGTAATCACTCATATTTATAGTTTTTAACTATCAAATCAACTGTTTAATTCTTTTATGAAAACTGTTAAATGCATGTACTTTGTGAATAAATAAAGACTCTGATTCTGAATGTTTAATCCTGACAAATAAACTAGATGGTGTTTGCAGAGAGGGGAGAAACTATTTCGGGTGGAAATTTTCATGGAGAGTATCCAGCAAAGGTATTGTTAGTATAAATAACATGTTTACACATAGGTCAATGATTAATCAAAGATCAAAAAATAGCTTCCAAAATCTAGTAAAAAAAAAAGTGACCTCACCAGTTCAAACCCAAACTATTCCATAAGCTGTTTATTTAGAAGTAGAAAGACATTATTTGTAGTATTCAGTTGTTTGGGTGAATACCTTTCTTACCCTACATATTCTGTAAATGCACAAACATTTTGTTTATTGACTTTATTTCTGTCTATGTATTTCTCTCTGTCTATTTTCTTTCCTCTAGGCACTGGATTATTTGACGATTGGGGTACATGAGTTGGCATCAATCAGTGAGAGGCGAATTGAGCGTCTCTGTAACCCGTCTCTCAGTGAGCTCCCTGCCTTTCTGGTTAATGACGGAGGGCTGAACTCAGGCTTTATGATTGCACACTGCACGGCTGCAGCTCTTGGTCAGTCATTAACTGACCTTCCATGCACACATACAGAGCACACCACGAGCCCAATCAGTCACACCGAAAATAATAGTGTACTGTTAAGATCAAGCACATAATAAAATCAACATGCCAGAAAATCAACATGCCAGTGTCTTAAACATCATGGAAAATCTTTTTTTTATTGTTATTTTAAAATCATTAAAATGTTATATTTAAACAGTCCATGTTATCACCTATTCTAAAGAACCTTCTTTTCTCCAGTCTCTGAAAACAAAGTGCTGTGTCACCCCTCCTCAGTGGACTCACTATCCACTAGTGCTGCCACAGAAGACCATGTGTCCATGGGAGGCTGGGCTGCCCGGAAAGCTCTACGGGTGATCGAACATGTGGAGCAAGGTACACAAACCTATTTTTTTTTATATATATATATATATATATACAGTACTTGATAAATTCAATGCTAAAAGTTACTTAGTATACAAAAAATTTTATTATTAAAAAGATTGGGTAATAATGCCCTACAGTTAACTTACATCACCAACTGTTATTGTAATTGGCCTACCTGCCATGGAGATCAGCAGTGGGATCAGATAACAGAATCATATCAATCTGCCATGCCACTAATAGCCATCTCTTCTATTAGACAGTCTCTGTGTATCAATCAAATGTAGCCACAGTATTATTGTTTTACTTTGGTTAAGCATCTTTCATATTGGGTTCATTATCCCTGTTCTGGCAGGTACAGTGCTACATCTGATGTCACAGTGGTAAGGCGGAACCTGCCCAATTACTGAGTTACTCTTATATTATGTGTGCTAAGGATATGTAGTTGGTTGAAAGTCATTTGTGCATTGACTCAAAAAGGAAGAAGCTAAGAACAGAAATTACAGTTTAGTAATTGAATGAAGAGAATCTGAATCAGTGACTGAGTGATTGATATCCAAGCTTCAAAATACTATTTTTTTTCCAGATTATTAGTTGCCATTTCCTATCCACTAGTTGAGTCCTAAGGTCATATGACTCTCAGCTGTCGAAGCAATTTATTGGTAAGATTTATTCCGCTGGCCACTAACAGAGCTAGCACACCAGAGCTTACATTTTAAACTCAGTTTGAACCTTTGTTGGCTGTTGTTCATACAGGGTGGAAAGCCGGATAGGGACCACATAACTGATGAAATTACAACCTCTTCTGGCTGATTGATGGCGCCTGCGCAGAGTCTAGGAATAATGTGTTGATCAGGGTGTGGCTCTCCGTACACAAAGCTGATCCACATATGAACTTACCTAGTGCAGGTGAAAAGATGCGGACGGCTACTGCACACGAGTTGGAGGGGGCGTGTGTCAGTCTCGCTGTCCTCAATCAGAAGTGGAGATCAGCATCAGTAGAGAGGAGGCGTAATACAATCGGGTACTTGGATATGACTAGGTTGGGAGGAATATTGGGAAAAATGCAAAAAATAAATAAATAAAATAATTATACCACAAAATGTCCTGCTTTTATAATAAACTGTTAAAAATGTTATCCCTCACACCTATTTGCAAATTAAAGTGGCTATTCCAGCTTTTGCATGTTTTCTACCAGCACCCTGAGAAAAAAAAAACATAACTGTCATAATGACATCTGATACCCATAGTAGTGCAGGGTGTCAGGTTCAAACTGCATAAACTAAAGCTGTGCTGGTTGTGTTTTCACAGTGTTGGCTATTGAAATGCTGGCTGCGTGTCAGGGCATTGAGTTCCTCCGTCCACTTCGCACCACAACACCATTGGAGAAAGTGTATGACTTGGTGCGCTCTGTTGTCAAGTAAGTAAAATATAGAGAAGGAGACCAAAAAAATGTAACGAGCCATGAGGTAGTTATTCAACTTCACTATATCACCTAAAGTATTTAGACACCTGACCATGAGCTTATTTGACATCCCATTTCAAACACAAATAGTATTACAATAGAGTGACCTTTGTGATATTCTAGCTGTAACAACAGCCACTCTTCTGAGAAGGCCTCTTTCTAAACTTTGAAGTATGTCTGTGGAAATTTGTGCACATTTAGTCAAAAGAACATTTGTATGAGTAAGTGCTGATGTTCCAGTTCATTCCAAAGCTGTTGAGTGGGGCTGAGGTCAGGGCTCTGTGCAGGCCACTGAAGTTTCTTTAAATCGAGCTTTTTATTATGTCTTCGCTTTGTGCACAGGGTCACAGTATGGCCTTCCCTAAAATTGAAAGCACATAGTGTTCTTTATATAATTGATTTATTACACATGTTGGAAATTCTTGTCTGAAACACATTCATTTAAAAATGAGAAGGAGTGTCTCAATAAATTGTCTATATAGTGTATTTAAAACACATGGATCTTAGAACCCACATCTGTGGAAGCGAATAGCTAACATTTGATTAAACCACAGTGTCTTTATATCACTTTGTCTCTGATGCTTAGACCCTGGATAAAGGACAGATTTATGGCTGCAGACATTGAAGCTGCCCACAGGCTTCTCATAGACCAGAAGGTATAGCTCTTTCTATTACTGTTATTATTGTAACTGATTGGTTACTTAATTTAATATATAAATGTGCCCATTTCTGTAACGATTCGATTGAATAGCTGATGCTGTTTATAAATTAAACAGATATCAGCCATTTAATAGGAATTTACACTTTAAACAGTGGATTTAACTGCTTTTTTAGATAAGAAAACGAACCTTGTCTAATAATTACCTACACAAAATCATTGATATGGAATATTTGTTTTGCTACCAATACATAAATTGCCTAGAAAAGTGGTAATCAAATAATGGTCTGAATCCAGACACAAAACTGATTCTATCCTGTCTCTATTTATTTATTAATATACATAACTGAGCATGTACAGTATATTCCTTCTGCTATAAAAGCCAGTGCCTTAGTTTAGTCCCTGTATGTTTTACTCAGCCATTTGAGTGATTGCTATCAGACATTAAAATGTATACTGGTGATTGCCAGAGATAAATAAATGATGATAGTGGAAGATGATACAATTATGTATTTAAGAGTTACAGACTACATGATTTGTTCTGCCTTATATACAAACCCCATTTCCAAAAAAGTTGGGACATTGTGTAAAACACTATAAAAAGAAGAATCTGCAATTTGTTGATTCTATTGAATCGCTATTTAACTGACGAATGTAGAAAAAGTTTTCAGTTCAATTTGTACACATAAACATATTTAGAATTTGATGCCAATTTACATGTATACAATAACAATTTACATCTAAAATTACACATGTGTATTGCATATCACATACAGTAGTTCACCACTGCAAATGCACTGTTTTCACATAACTGTTTAGTACAACTTTAAGACCTGTATTAAGACTGGTGGATGTTGTCGCTTATTTTAAGCATTTCTGAATTATTACTTACATAGCTATTTAATTTTTCTACACATTATTTTAATAGTTTAAATTACTGGTTAAGTGGCACTTAATATCAGTGATATCAGTGATATACTCGTCTGAAATGCTCCATTTTTCTTTTTGGATCTAATTTCTTAAACTTATCAGACAAAGAAACCATACATCTCCTACTAACATGTGTTCAGCTTGTCTAATGAGTTATTTTCTTTACCCAGGTGTGGAATGTTGCTAAACCATACATTGAGAAGTACTGTATGGAGCACTTTCCCGAATCACGACCTTCCTCTCCTACTGCCTTCTCTCTGGAGTCACCAGCATCGCCACAGAAACGTGTCAGACTGGAATGACAGTGATTCTACCCATGAAAACCCACGCAAAAAAACATAATATTAGATATTAATACTAATAAGATGCTAATGCTAATTATTTCTACTTTATGTTACAATGTTTTACATTATAACAAATTATATTTAATGGTCCAAAAAATGTTTCTTTTTCACTGTTAAGAATATGTTTGCTTTATTGCTGTCACTTATGTTTGTGAAACAGCTACAAGCTTAGATGGAGTCTGTGTATGGTGGTTGCCATACCCTGAGCTCTGAGTCAGTGCTAGTGTATCTAAAATAAAATACATTTAAATAAGGTTTATCTGGATTTAAATCTTCTTCTACCTTAATGTCTATGCAGTTGCTATTGATTTGTTAGACCCAAGTCTATTTACACCAATAAGCCAAAACATTGGAGAAAAATGTGCAAGGCAATGTCACATTTTAGAAGGGCAGATGGTAAAACCTCATGTGTTGAATGCAGCAAAATGATCAGCATAAAGACCTGGTTATATTTGATAAGGGCCAAATTGTTATAGTCAGATGACTTGGTTGAAGTATCTCTGAGACAGCAAGGAGTGCTCACAGGCAACTGAGGTGAGTAACCACTGACTGTGGTCAGAGAATACACAAGCTATGAACCGCCGACAGGTGGATGAGAGGATAAGACTCAGTGATGCCAGAGGACATGAAGGCTTTAGTGTCTGGTACAGACCAAAAGAGGGGCTACTGTGGCTCAAATAAGGTTACTACTGGTGATGAGGTGAATGTTTCACAACACAGGTGAATGAGGTGAATGTTTCACAACGCATTACACCCTCCTGTGTATAGGGCAGAGTAGTTGCAGACCAGTCAGACTGCACATGCTAACTCGTATGCACTGTAAAATAGACCTACAATGGGCATACATCAGCATTTACATACAGTATGTCCAGAAAATACACACTTAGATTAAATTTGATTTATAGTTTGAATGAACACTATTGACATTTTGCCATCAAACTATAATCACCCATAATGATGAAGGTAAAACTTAATTTTTCAAAAATTAATGGAAAAATCAAAAATTTCTTGATACATTTCTTATTTACAAAAGACACATTATTTAATACTTTGTAGAAGTCCCTTTGGCAACAATTACAGCTCCGGGTCATCAATGCATTTGGAGGGGGTGGAATGTAGTGAGGGGCCCCGTTGCTAGGGGCAGTGTTGACCCAAGGTGTTGGTATAAAAAAGCCAGTGAATAATAAATAATGGCCTATTTGCTTTGTAGGATTCCCGATGGGCCGGCTCATGTCAGTCTCGAGTTTGGGCCGGTTGGATGGGAAAAATAATTTTGACACTTATCTGTCACTTATCTAATCTCTTCTTCTTGCATTCATTCTCCATTCATCTGACAGCGCAGCCCCTACATCGCAGTAGATCAGATGGGTTCTACCATCTGAGGGAATTCCCCCCTCCCAAATGTTTCAGGAAGTTGTGCCCACGAGGTGTCTTTTCTGGAGCGCCGGTTAAAGTAAATATAGCAACAGAATAGCAAAAACCATCAGTCGGTGGTGATGGAGGGCAGGAAGAGGCCAGGTGAAGCCGAAAAGTACGGTGGCCGAGAAGTGCAAAACAAATTTACATTTCAGAAAACAAAATTACAAAAAAACAAATTTACAACGAAAGCAAAACAAATTTACAAGTGCTTGGGTACCCAGTGTTTGTAAATTTGTTTTGGCATATGTAAAAGTGTTTCAGCACTTGTAAATTTGTTTTCGGCATATGTAATTTTGTTTTCTAAAATGTTAATTTGTTTTGCACTTCTCGGCCGCACATTTCTGACGGAAAGGGTAGGTACAATAAACAGGAAGTGCGTGTTGCTTACCTGCTGTCAATCAAACTGTTTCTCAGCGGTAAAGTGAACGGAGTTTGTGATGGTGACGATAAGTTTGTGGAAATCATTTTATCCAGTTGACCCGCTATTGTTTTTCTTGTGGAAAGTTATTAGATAGTTTGTGCAGATGTTTAGACGTGGCGTGTGCATCTCTATCTACCGTCCGCTCTTCTAAACATCTAAGGAATTCCCACAAGAACAACAAAAGCGAAATAATGAAAATAATTAACACAAAATGGACAAAACATTGTTTATTAGGGACGGAACATTTGATACCGAGGCTTTGAAGCTTGTTTCACTTTTGTAACACTGGACTCAGTGTATCGGAGCTTATATTAAAGCAGCATGTGCGGGACTGATGAAGCTTTGTGCTGTGTTTTATCTCACTCACTATATAAGAGACAATCAAACCAGGGTTACCAACCATCCCGTAAAATACAGAATCCTTCTTTATTTGGAAACTAAACGCCGCGTTCAGTATTTGTTCTGTATTTTTATCAATGGGAGACAGTGTGATATGTATAAAACAGAAGGAAACTGCTGTTTAATCAATTATATTAAGTAGTGTTCACTTTTATTCTTAGTAACGTGGTGTGTGCGCAACATAACCTGTGTAATACACCGCTGTATGAGCAGCGCAGTGGGCGGAGTGCGTTGTTTTGTCTAAAATATGGTTCTGACTTATTATTATAAAGAATGAAAATAATAAATGTTAAACACCATAAATAAAACCTTTGTTCTCGTGACTGTGTAAGGTGCCCCCCCCCCCCCCCCCCCCCAGGTATTTTCAGCACAATCAGGAAAAAAGCTTCAAAAGCTTAAATGAGGCTTCATCTGCACTCCGCCCACTGCGCTGCTCATACAGCGGTGTATTACACAAAACCTTGTTTATCGTCACCATCACAAACTCCGTTCACTTTACCGCTGAGAAACAGTTTGATTGACAGCAGGTAAGCAACACGCACTTCCTGTTTATTGTCCCTGCCTTTTCCGTCAGAAATGTGCGGCCGAGAAGTGCAAAACAAATTTACATTTTAGAAAACAAAATTACATATGCCGAAAACAAATTTACAAGTGCTGAAACACTTTTACATATGCCAAAACAAATTTACAAACACTGGGTACCCAAGCACTTGTAAATTTGTTTTGCTTTCGTTGTAAATTTGTTTTTGTTTTTTTGTAATTTTGTTTTCTGAAATGTAAATTTGTTTTGCACTTCTCGGCCACCGTAGAAAAGGCCAGGTTAAAAAATGAAAGGCATTGGAAGAAGATGCTGCCAAATGAACAGACCTGTTTTCCAGAGGACAGACCCCAGTTGCAGCCGGTAAAGAGAGATATGGAAATAATTTCGTATTGTCACTGTAAGGCTATTGCGCAACATTTGCAACGTCAACTTAGAGTAGTTTATTTTGTAGTTAAGCAATAGGACACGAGAGGGAGTGTGTTATCGCGAATAACATCACGGCTGTGATTCGGTCGCAGGCACGAGCCAAAGGCGAGAAGAAAATAAATCAAAGAAGCCCTGAATTTTATAATAAATATGCTTTAATATTGACAATACCTTCCACCAAAAAGTAGTTCCACAACGAATATAAAGTTTAACACTACAAAGCAGACATCCCAAGTTGCAAAAACTCATTTCAGGGAGGTAAGAACAACAAGAAGAAAAAGGCAAGAATCTCCGAAGGCAAAAAAGAAATAAAAAACCTCTCACACACACCAAAGGATATGGGTGAGAACAGAACTTCTAGGAGCTGTTAACTGGGCTATTAAGCTAACTGTTCGTGTTACAAACACATTAATGTTCCCTACATAGTGCACTAGATTGTGTATCAGATCACAGATTTATGTTCCCTACAAAGTGCACTAGATAGTGAATTAGACAATTGGTTATGTTCCCCACACAGTGCGCTAGATTGTATATCAGATAACGCATTCATGTTCACTACATAGTGCACTAGACAATATATTAGACAATTGATTTATGTTCCCTACACAGTGCGCTAGATTGTATATCAGATAACGGATTTAAAACGCAATCGTCTGTGTCGCCTTCGTGCGCGTTGTGCATGAAGCTTGTCGTTACTGGCAACGCGTCAGCGGAGTAATACAGTTGTGGTGTGAAAAGGCCGTGCTGTTATCACGAATATCAGCACAGTTAGAACGCTTCTCAACCAATCAGATTGTAAGGTCGGAACTAACTGTTGTATAATATGCCTTTAAGACGTTAAAGGGTTAACACAGAATACGGAGTTATGCTTGATGCCGTATACGCATGCGTGGGTTCAGTTTAAGGATGCAATAAAACAAAGCTCTACTGAACAGTTTATCTCCTGTATTTCTTTCCAATAATACTTCACACACAAACGTGCACGCAGGCGACACAGCTCCCGATCACGTTTTAAATCCGTGATCTGATATACAATCTATCGCACTGTATAGGGAACATAACCAATTGTCTAATTCACTATCTAGTGCACTGTGTAGCGAACATAAATCCGTGATTTGATACACATTCTAGTGCACTATGTAGGGGACTTTAATGTGTTTGTAACGCGAACAGTTAGCATAATAGCCCAGTTAGCAGCTTCTAAGAGTTCTGTTATCACCCGTATATTTTCTGGTGTGTGCGAGAGGTTTTTTTATTTCTTTTTTTCCCTTCGGAGGTTCTTACCTTTTTCTTGTTGTTGTTCTTACCTTCCTGAAATTAGTTTTTGCAACTTGGAATGTCTGCTTTGTAGTGTTAAACTTTATATTGGTTGTGGAACTACTTTTTGGCGGAAGGTATTGTCAATATTAAAGCATATTTATTATTACATTTAGGGCTTCTTTGATTTATTTTCTTTCTTTATTTTGTGAAAACTGTTGTATAAAAGCAATAGAACACTTGAGGTCGTGTGTTATCACGAATAACATCACGGCTGTGATGATCTACGGCACTCGCCTTCGGCTCGTGCCTGCGACCGAATCACAGCCGTGATGTTATTCGTGATAACACACTCCCTCTCGTGTTCTATTGCTTAAATACACACCATTAATCACAAATATCCAGTTTCAAACTGAAAATAATGAACATAATTTGAAGTGTAATATATTAAATAGCCTAACTTTTCAATGGAATGTTTTTGTTCCAACGCTACTGTAAGTAAGTAAGTAAGTAAAATTTATTTATATAGCACTTTTCACAGATAAGAATCACAAAGTGCTTTACAAAAACATTGCATGACAAAATATACACTCATCTACATAATAAAACACAACATAAAATAAATTAAACAACAATAATAATAATAATAAATAAAAAAGCAAATAAATGATTAAATAAGAAAATAAAAATAAATAAACAATTCATTCAACATTAAACAAATGCCTGCTTGAAAAGGTAAGTCTTTAGTTGTTTTTTAAAAGAATTTACAGAATCTGCAGATCTTAAAAAGTTGGGTAGTGCATTCCATAATTTTGGAGCGTTTACCTCAAACGCGCGATCCCCACGAGACTTTAAGCGGGAGCGTGGGACAGACAGCAAGTTCAGCTTGCTAGACCTAAGAGAGCGCCCTGATACATATGGGTGAAGTAGCTCTGATATATAGATGGGAGCCTGACCATGCAATGCTCTATAGGTAAAAGTCAAAATTTTAAACTGGATCCTATACTGCACAGGAAGCCAGTGTAGAGATCTTAACAGTGGGGTTATGTGACACCGTCTATTTGAGCTCGTAAGTAATCTAGCAGCAGCATTCTGTATTATCTGCAACCGATCACAAGCAGACATACTAAGAGCAGAAAACAGGGCATTGCAGTAGTCAATACGAGATGAAATAAAAGCATGTATAATCATCTCTAGGTCAGCATTTGAAACTATAGATCTCAATTTGCTTATATTTCTTAAATGAAAAAAGCAAGATCTAGTCAGCTGTTTAACATGTGTGTCAAACAACAATGACTGATTAAAAACTGTACTGATGATCCCGAGGAGGCCATGACTACAGGACAGGTAGAGGATAGTCTAACAGAGTTATTTTAAACTAACATAGTTATCTGTAATGTAAAATATAACGTAGCGAATATACATGATCCTGTATATGTTAAATTGTTCAGACATTCAGAAAGATGCAGCACGATAGCCTAATTTATTTTAACAAATGGAGACAAATAGCCTAAATCACTATCAATTTTACACCATCATAATATAGGCTAAATTGTTTAAAAAAAAAAAAAAAAAAACTTTAAGCATGTTATGTTATTCAGCAAAATAGGCTAACCCTTAATTAAATGTTTTTTTAGCCTCAGAGCAGCAGATAAGCAATGTCTCATGTCTATAGACAATGACACCGTTATTAATAAAGTTGCAGAAACCAGTGCACTGCTTAGGAGGCTTTTGATGCTGTAGGTAGCCTATACTAAATATGCGTGTAGTGAAGCTACTTAAGAGTTTAGTGTAAACCTAACAATAGAGCACCTCTCTGTGGGGAAGACAAATGCAAGTTTAATTTCAAATTATTTTTATTTCAACTTATTGCTCCTGTACAAATGTAAATACGTTTTCATCTTTATCACCTTTTTATTACCTTTTAAATCTTCATCTGATTTAAATTTGAATTAAACATGTTTAAGTGAAGTGTTTTCTGTTAACTTACCAACATATACCTGAACTTATACCCAATAAAAAGGCATTGTAAGAGCTAGCTGCTATTTCATTTATTCAAATTTCTCCTCCATGGAAAAAGTGGGCCGGGTTTGGGCATAAAACTCCCGGGCTGAAAAAGGGGCCCACTCCGGTCCTGGCTGTGGCACAATATGGTGAACATTTTTAAAAGCTTTTGGGTGCGTGACACGCATATAACTGAGACCCCCTCGTTTGTGTTCATCCTGCGTGAATCGAATACAACTGTGATTCACTTGTTTGTGTGCATCCATAAACTGTAGCCCAAAAGCTACTGACCAGTGATGAAGGCTGTTTGATACAGAGTATAGAGCATCGTCAGCCACTGTTTTTTTCCACCCATTTTCTTTGTTTGTACTTTGTTTGTACTTTGTTTTCTCTTTTCTTGTATTTTTAAACGTCGCAGTTTACTTATGCATTTTAATGTGTTCTTTTAAATTCATTATACACAGATCAGCCATAACATTAAAACCACCTCCTTGTTTCTACACTGTCCATTTTATCAGCTACACTTACCATATAGAAGCACCTTGAAGTTCTACAGTTATTGATTGTAGTCCATCTGTTTCTTTACATACTTTTTTAGTCTGCTTTCACCCTGTTCTTCAATGGTCAGGACCCCCACAGAGTAGGTATTATTTAGGTAGTAGATCATTTTCAGCACTGCAGTGACACTGACATGGTGGTGGTGTGTTAGGGTGTGTTGTATGAGTGGATCAGACACAGCAGCGCTGCTGGAGTTTTTAAATACCATGTCCACTCACTGTCCACTCTATTAGACACTTCTACCTACTTGGTCCACCTTGTAGATGTAAAGTCAGAGACGATACCAGCACAACCACACCACCACCATGTCAGTGTCACTGCTGTGCTGAGAATGACCCACCACCCAAATAATACCTACTCTGTAGTGGTCCTGTGAGAGTTCTGACCATTGAAGAACAGCATGAAAGGGGGTGGGAAAGCATGCAGAGAAACCGATGGACTACAGGTTTAAACTAAGGGGTGGTAGTCTTTTAGTCTCATTCCTTGGATAGCCACACTACATATAGAACATGTTTTGAGGAACATGGTCAGACTAGGAAAAAAACTATTTCAGATTGTTGTCTTTAAGGCACCTTAGCAGAGCTTTGACATTGCTGGATGGGAGAGCATATGATGAGTGGAATACCTTGAGTTTGGTGACAAGATTTTCTTCCTCCTTATCATAAAACTGGCACATATCTCTGGCAGATAAGGCAGCTCTGTCATTGGTCATGCCCAGTGACTTGAGATAGTAAGGCTTATAAAAATCTTATCAAATGTATTTAGCAGCACCCATAGACTGTTTTCAGGACTAAAGCCTGCTCTAGAGGAATTATTGTAAGGGAGACTATAGTGCACTTCTTCTCATTTTGTTCTGTTGGTTTTTTTCTTCTATTGCAAGTGCTCTTCATTGTGTTTTCTTATCTAGAAGGGCATCTAAAAGGACACTTCATGAGTTGTTTGTATCAAGAAGGCATCTTTGGGGAACGTCAAGTTTATCCCATTATGAGGGCACCACCTTACATTTTCTTTACTTAAGGGGTATGCACATTCTTATGCACATTAAGACACTCTTTACAGCACTGCATCACACTTTATTCACAGGAGTGTCATATCTCTTTTAGTGGAGTACCTAATTGTGCACTTTATCATCATTAGGTTTTCTCACCTAATTGAGTAGCCTAAACAGCCCTGCATCCCATTTTCTCTACTGGACAAGGCAACCTTTACGACTCTGTCAAGTAGGAGCGGCATAGAATACACTTTCTAACTGCAACCTTTTCTATTGAAAGGGCACCCATTATGGCACACCATTGAATTTTCTTGACCTAGAGGGCACACCATTATAGTGTAATGCAAGAAGCAGCAACCTAGAGGGCACACAATAATTTTTTTCATGTGAAGTTCAGCCAACAGGGAACTTCATCTCATATTTGCCACTCTAGAGGGCACTTTGGTAATGCATTTTCAACCATGGGGGCAAGAGTGGGGGGTGGGGGTTGATAATCCACTTGACCTCCTCTAAATCCACCAGTGAGCCCTTTTATATATTACAGTTTCTTCCTCTCAGTTTCACCAGCTCCTTTGTTGCCACAAAGATGTGATGCTGGACTGTTGGTCCAGTCCAGTCTTCTGCTGGTGTGCAATGCCAGTATTCTCTGTCCCTTCTCCAGAGTGGACCCCACCAGTAAATCAACATTATGCACATGAGCGCCAGTTGATGGGGTAAAGGTTTCCACTTGCAAATGACCGAACTGATAGGTTCCTTTTTCTTCTTGTCTGAGCTGGTTTGTCGCAGCAATTCTCAGTTCTGCACTATCCATGTTCTATCCATTTTCTCCATTGCAGGCTTGGGTTCTATTTCCATTCTTGCACTTGTGTGGATTTACAGGCACAAGGTGCATCAAGACCAGTTGCAGAATGAGCTGGCCAGTAGCTGAACCCAGCCAGTGTTTAACCAAGGTGAGCTGCTCAGTTTCGGGGTGCCTGCATTTTTTCCATAGACTATAGCAAACAAAGACCCTCTTTCAATAGACATTTGTCCCTCCACCACCCCTTCCTCTTGTTCAAGATGTGCCACTGCAAGACAGCCAAAAAGACTTACAGTTGTGACAATATACAATCTAAGCAGTTGAGGGTTAAGGACCTTGCTCAAGGGCCCAACAGTGACAATCAGACAGTGGTGGGGCTTGAACCAGCAACCTTCTGATTACTGGACCAGTACCTTAACTACTAGGCTACAGCTGCCCCTGTTTAAAAGCCAGAATCCGCCATGGCATATATGCCTTTGGTGCAACATATTCTGCCATCTACACTACTTTTTTTCAGGGACATACCTGCTTTTAAAAACTACAACAGAATTATAGAGTGTTCTTCAAAGAAAAGGTGATGTAACACAGTGGTAAACACGCCAGTGTCTTAAACATTTTTGGAACATGGCGCAGCCACAAGATTTAATATAAGTCTGTATCTACAGAATGTAGATTTTGTACTGTTTCAATTGAATGCAGATCAAAAAGGATTTGCAAATAACATGTTTGTTCTAATTCACATTTTTCCTATTTTCCTATATTTGAGTTTGTATATATGATCTGAATCCATTTTTAATATCTGATTATTAAATCATGACTATAATTAGCTGATATGTTGTGTAGAGAGTAAATTAAATAGCGGTTAGCTATAGTGAGACACACATCAGAGGTGGCATGTCAGAGCCATCTGCTCAGTGCATGCTACTGTTCCTATTCTGTCCAATGCAATTCTCACTCCCTCTCCCTGTCTCTCTCCACACCCTTCTTATATCCCATTCTCTTAAAAGATAGAAAAAACACATGAAACTTGGGACGATTTGGACTCAACCTATTAAAATCATCTTGTTTTGTTGCAAAGGAAAAACAGCACTGATAAAATCATTCCTAAGGATACTGGAAGATACTTGATGAAGTAAGTTTTACACATAAGTGTGTATTATGGCCATTATACAGTATATGTTTTTTCATCAGTCTTAACAGCAGCTTGTACTGTATTAACAATATTACGTTTACTGATTAGTATTTTGAAATACAATATAGCTAGATTTAGCCTACATTTTTTGTATTTGTGTTTATTGCTTATTGGCTTTTGCAAAAACGACAGTTACTTCAATATTTAAGTTTAAAAAAATATAAAGATAGATTTTTTTTATATATTATTATAATATTTTATATAGCTACTTCATTTTGCCATTTTTCTGTCAATTTATAAATATAAACATATTAAATACATTATATTAAATACGTAGGTGTTTGAATGTAGTTGTAGTTAAATTTCTATATTAGTATTACTGTGTAATGCATGGACAGAAAATATGTGCCAAATCTAAGGTAAACCATGAATTGTTTTTATTACACATCCAAAGTACATACAGTAATATTGCCTAAATTAATTACATAAAGAAGTTTACATAATTTTGCATTTTTCATGCATTAAATGAATAAAAGTTTTTCTATGGGCCACTCAGGTGGCGGTGGTAAAATACGCTAGCACACCAGAGCTAGGATTTCGAATACATCATAGCGAATCTCAGCTCTGCCATCCGACTTGGGCGGCTATATGAACGACGTTAGGGAGCCGGAGAGGGACCTCATAACTGATGCAATTACGACCTCTGGTGGCTGGTGGATGGTGTCTGCACAGAGTAGAGGAATAATGCTGATTAGGGTGTGGCTCTACGTGCACAGGGCTGATTTGCATATGAACTATGAACTCGGCTCGTGCAGGTGAAAAAATGCAGTCAGCTACTGCTCACGTGTCGGAGGGGACGTGTGTCAGTTCGCTCTCCTCAATCAGGGGCGGGGGTCAGCACCAGTGAAGAGGAAGCATAACGCAACTGGGTAAAAATTGGACGTGGTAAAAAGAAAAAAGAAGAAAATGAATAAAAAAAAGGTTTTCTATACAGTCTAGATGTCTTTTTGTTCTTCTCTGCAAAAACACTTGGGTCCTACTGAGGTTTTTCTGTTTCTGCCACGGTCACCTTTGTATTGTTTATTGTTTAGATTTTATCGACTTTTTAATGGACTAAATAAAATAAATTAAACTACTGAATTAAACTAGGTTGAATTAAATACTGTGTTTTTAGAGCCATGAGTCTGGACGAAGATACACGTTGGCTTGAGTGGGTCACCAAGCAGTTTGAAAGCATTGCAGGGGAAGACAAGGAGATTGACCTGGAGGAGTTTAAAACAGCACTTAAAGTAAAGGAGGTAAGAGTGGATATTGTGAAGATCATAAACATGACAGTTCTATCTATCATGATGACTTGAACAAAGATCAGACCACATTTGTAATTAAGTGATAATTGTGATTTGGGTACTTTCAAGGGATTCATGCAGCAATTGTGTCCTCCACATTAAATATTTTTTTTTTTTTTTTAATCTACACGAAATAGCCCATAATGACAAAGTGAAAACATTTTTGTAAATCTTATGAAAATGTAAACATTTAAACATAATAGGTACATAAGTATTCACACCCTTTGCTATGACGCTGACAATTGAGCTCAGGTGCATCCAGTTTGCACTGATCATCCTTGAGATGCTTCTACAACTTGATTGGAGACCACCTGTGGTAAATTCAGTTGATTGAACATAATTTGGAATGCCACACACACGTCTATAAAAGGTCTCACAGTTGACAGTGCATATCAGAGCAGAAACCAGGCAATGAAGTCAAAGGAATTGTCTTTAGACCTCTGAGACCAGATTGTGTCAAGGCATAAATCTGGGGAAAGATACAAAAAAAATTTCGTCAGCCTTGAAGGTCCCGAAAAGCACTTTGGTCTCCATTATTCGGAAATGGAAGAAGTTTGGAACCACCAGAACCCTCCCTAGATCTGGCCGCCCGACCAAACTGAGCAATCGGGAAAGAAGGGCCTTGGTCAGAGAGGTGACCAAGAACCCAATGGTCACTAATTCAGAGCTCCAGTGTTCCCTTGTGGAGATAGGACAACCATCCAGTAGGTCAACCATTGCTAACACACTCCACCAATCAGGCCTTTATGGTAGAGTGGCCAGATGGAAGCCACTCCTCACTAAAAGGCACATGGCAGCCTGCTTGGAGTTTGCCAAAAAGCACCATAAGGATGGCCTGAACTACAAGCGTTATGTCTGGAGAAAAACAGGCACTGCTCATCGCCTGGCTAACACCATCCCTACTGTCAAGCATGGTGGTGGCAGCATCATACTGTGGGGATGTTTTTCTGCGGCAGGAACTGGGCGACTAGTCCGCATAGAAAGAAAGATGACAGCAGCCAAATATAGAGAGATTCTTCAAGAAAACCTGCTCCAGAGTGCTCTGGAACTCAGACTAGGGCGACGATTCATCTTCCAACACGACAATGACCCAAAGCACACAGCCAAGATAACAAAGGAGTGGCTTCAGGAGCAGTCTGTGAATGTCCTTGAGTGGCCCAGCCAGAGCCCGAACTTGAATCCAGTTGAACATCTCTGGAAAGACCTAAAAATGGCTGCCCATCCAACTGAGAGGATCTGCAGAGAAGAATGGGAGAAAATGCCCAAAAACAGGTGTGCCAAGCTTGTACAGACATACCCAAGAAGACTTGAGGCTGTGATTGCTGCCAAAGGTGCTTCAACAAAATATTAAGCCATGGCTGTGAATACTTACGTACCTATTATGTTTAAATGTTTACATTTTTAATAAATTTACAAAAATGTATGAAAACATGTTTTCATTTCGTCATTATGGGCTATTTCATGTAGATTTTTTAAAAGAAAACTAGACTCAAATCAGTTTTTAAATATGTTTGTAATGTAACAAAATGTGAAAAAAGTGAAGGGGTGTAAATACTTTCTGATGGCACTGTATATATAGTTGTTACCCAGCAATATTTTATTGCATTTTCCAGCAAACACAAAAATTCATGTTTGGGACAGTGGTAGCCTAGTGGGTAGAGCTTTCGGCTATCAATTAAAAGGTTGAGAGTTTGAATCCCAGCTCTGCCATGCAGCCAGTGTTGGCCCCTTGAGCAAGGCCCCTAACCCTCTCTGCTCCAAGGGGCACCGTTCAATGGCTAACCCTGCACTCTGACCCCAGCTTCCAAACAAGCTAAGATATGTGAAAATGTTTTTTTACTGTACATCTGTATATATGACAAATAAAGGCATTCTAATCTATTGATATAATCAGTGCCATCATATGGGTACAAAATACATTCCTGTCCAAAGGTGCAATGCAGCTACAGAAAACAAACCTATTAGTTTTTCCATTTAAAAATAGATTAGTTTAAGTCTTGAGAAATTTTTACCTGAGGAGTTTACCTCATTTTTGGGAAAAAAAAAGTTTTTAACTTTGTTCCAAAGAATAAGGATTAAATTTAACTGATATTAAACTTTTATCACTGCAGTCTCTCTAAATGGAAAAAATGTGTGCAAATTACATATCTCAAAAAGATGTGTACATCAAATTCGCTAAACCAACAAAGGTAATGTTTGTTACAGTTACTTAATCATACATAAAGAAGCGGTTTTCCTCAAGGAGGTTTTCTTACTGTATTGGGCTGCATTCATTCATCTGTTGTAAGTGGGTTGGAAGGGATGGTATAAGTCAGGTGATGTGTAGTGCCTGTTTCATTCATCTCATTAGACCAGTGTTTTTTTCCTCATGCTGAGTCCTTTCCATGCCATCATATTTCTTTTACTCTACACTGGCTTTCATCTTGCAATTCTGCTATAAAGTACTGACTTATGATTTATGTTATGCCTTCTTTGCACAGCACTTTTAGAGCTCTTTCAGACTGACCATTGGGATCTTTCTTACCTGGCCAAGGCCATTCTTGCACAAATGCCAAAATTTACTCACCCACTGATTTGTAAAGATGCATTTATCTTTACTAATTTACTACTTTGCTCAATTAACTTTAACAAGCTTCCAGGAACAAAATTATTGAGAACACTGTTGTAGGTAACGTGAATAAATTAGTAAATGTGTGATTTCCTGCCAAGGATTGGTTTGTGTGTAGTGTTTTCATGTAGGCTAAATATTTCTCACAGCATTGATCAGGATACTCAAGTTACTAAATATAAATTGGAGAGTACAGTTGTTTTAATAATTATATTATGTACAATATCAGCAAATACTCACAGAAAGCCAGATTATGTTTTTATCAGTGACAATGGGTGCAAAAAAGAGCCCCGAAAAAAAGTAGCAATCCTATGCAAACTGTCACTCACTGTCTCACTCACACTTAGGGGCAGTTTTGAGTAACAAATCTAAATTCGAAGGTGGAAGAAATTTTTTTTTTCAGTACTTCAGTTCAATGTTTTGTATTCCATTTAAACTTATTACCTTTTCTTTTCTGCTGTTTTGGCAGTCATTTTTTGCAGAGAGGTTCTTTGCACTATTTGATTCTGATGGCAGTGGGACTATTAGCCTAGATGAACTGCTAAAGGCACTAAACCTTCTCATCCATGGAAGCGAGACAGACAAACTACGATTTCTCTTCCAAGTCTACGATGTGGATGGTCAGTAACCTCATACCTGTTTTTTGTTCTATAATTATTTTCTGTCCATTGTCACTGTATATTATGGTAATAATAACAGTGTATATGACAATATTGTATTTTTTTCTGGCTGTATAAATCAAATTTGGTTAATAGGTAAACCCACTTTTTACTGTATAGTTTATCTTTATAATATATAATATACATACTTCAACTCTTATATTGACTGTCACCTTTTATAACAAATTTTTATTAAATAATTTCAATAACTTTTAAACGAGTTGTATTTAACAAGTATATAAGAGTTGTATTTTATCAAGTGTAACCCACATTACAAACTACAACTCTTATACTGACACTGTCACCATTTATTACAACAAATTTTTATTAAATAATTTCAATAACTTTTAAACCAGTGGTCATATTGCTCCAAAACAAGTTGTATTTTATCAAGTGTAACTCACATTACATACTACAACTCTTGTATTGATACTGTCACTTACCACTGGTTTAAAAGTTATTGAAATGATTTAATAAAAATCTGTTATTACTTTGAAATAAAGTGTGACAGTATCAATATAAGAGTTGTAGTATGTATTTTATTTAATAAAACTCTTTACTTTGTAATAAAGGGTGACACTGTTAATATAGCAGGTGTAGTATGTCTTCTGGCTTACAACTGATGAAGTTCAACTTGTTGTGGAGCGTTTTGAAGAATTGTTTGGCAGGTATTGATTTTTTTATTATTAAATTCTGTCAGTCTAATAAGGCAGTAATTAAGTTGCCAATTAAAGAGGTGTTGTATGTCATGTTGGTTCCATTTGATTAACTTATTTTTCAGAACATTTATTCAAAAGCCACTGAAACGATTTCATTTAAAAAAACCTCAAAAACCTCACAAAAATAAACTAATAACATGTAGTCTGACAGGTGTAACTATTGTGTGAAGCCTGTTTATTTATTCTATCATAATTCAAAGCGATGAGCTGTTAAAAAGCTGTTAAAAGTATTTCCTAAAACAAAAAATAGCACACATTGAAAGCAATGTATTGTTTACATTTTTAAAAGCATCTATTACTGTAGTAAACTGAGATGTAGTTGATTGTCTTGATTGCCAACAATGACCAGTTACACAGATTAGCCTTTTTGTACTCATCTTTTAAAAGCTATTAAAGAAAGAAATCCGAATATGCGAATATGACAACTTTACCGCAGTGCCTTCAAATACAATCTATGAATAAGTTTAGTTGAAGTCCTGTATGAATGAAATCTTTCTCTATTGCACTGCTTTCCAAATTTTCTTACATGGATATTGTATATGACAACTCTATTCAGTAAGTTAAAAACAGAAAGCACTTATTTTTTACAGCAAACAACACAAATGTAATAATATATAACATATTGTTCAGATTAACATACAGTATCTGTGCAGATAGGTGACAGGTACATGACTGGAGGACTCAACTACTAATACATTAACACCAGTGGTGGCTGCTGGTCTTTCAAAGAGGGGAAGCTCATTGTCGGCTTACATCATAAAATGTGTCAATTTATTTATACATAAATTCTGCCCTCCGTTCCTTTTCAAGAAAATGGCCTGAAATGGGTTGCAGTTTGTCTTTCAACTTCACTCGCAAAATCCGCGATGGGACTGAAGCTCCCAGTGATTAAGTGATGGTGTAGAGATCAAAATAGCTGTCAATCAAAATGGGATTCAGCCTTTTGACTGATCCTCCAATCATCTTGCAGAAGCTCAGCGTCCAGACCCGCCCACAGCTCCATTCACCCCCAGAGACGCTCAGCGTCCGGGGCGGGACAAAATCGTGGCATTTATCCAATGACCGGCGAGTTTTGAAGCAATGAAAAAAACCCTCCCATGCAGCCCCATTGAAGTGAAGAGACGCTCAGCTTCTGCGGGCATTGACGCTCCGGGAATGTATGAGAAGTTCGAGTCAGTCGATTTGTGATAAGTAGCTGATTCTGAACAAACTCGTCTTCAAGATGAACGTGTTCTAACGCTTTTGTAGTCAATGAAATGTTAACACAACTGTACATATTTCACCATTTAATTTTTGACATTTTAGGGGAAGCTGAGCTTCCCTTGCAGTCTTAGAGAAATCGCCACTGATTAACACTAAAGAAGGACAGATTTTATTTTTTTAACAATTCCAATTGCTTTTACATTTGACTTCTAATGGCTGATTTTAGTTAGATGTTTCTGCATACAGTGGTGCTTGAAAGTTTGTGAACCCTTTAGAATTTTCTATATTTCTGCATAAATATGACCTAAAACATCATCAGATTTTCACACAAGTCCTAAAAGTAGATAAAGAGAACCCAGTTAAACAAATGAGACAAAAATATTGTACTTGGTCATTTATTTATTGAGGAAAATGATCCAATATTACATATTTGTGAGTGGCAAAAGTATGTGAACCTCTAGGATATAATAAAGTTAATGTTTTGGAATGGCCAAGTCAAAGTCCTGACCTTAATCCAATCGAAATGTTGTGGAAGGACCTGAAGCAAGCAGTTAATGTGAGGAAACCCACCAACATCCCAGAGTTGAAGCTTTTCTGTACGGAGGAATGGGCTAAAATTCCTCCAAGCCGGTGTGCAGGACTGATCAACAGTTACCAGAAACGTTTAGTTGCAGTTATTGCTGCAAAGGGGGGTCACACCAGATACTGAAAGCAAAGGTTCACATACTTTTGCCACTCACAAATATGTAATATTGGATCATTTTCCTCAATAAATAAATGACCAAGTATAATATTTTTGTCTCATTAGTTTAACTGGGTTCTCTTTATCTACTTTTAGGACTCGTGTGAAAATCTGATGATGTTTTAGGTCATATTTATGTAGAAATATAGAAAATTCTAAAGGGCTCACAAACTTTCAAGCACCACTGTATACACATAAAAACAAAGCAGCACATAAACTAACAATAAAAGGCAACTTATTGTTTAGTACATCATGCATAGTAATGCTACAGTAGTTATTTTTTTCTAAAAATATTCTTATTTACATTAAAACCCCAACACAGATGATGCAACATGCTGACAATAAGAAACAGTAAATCGTCAGATTTTTGATGTTTTAGCAAATATTAGTTTTGCACCATTAATTAACACATCTGACCATGGCTGGATTACTGACCGGGCCAGTGGGGCCAGCGCCCAGGGGCCCTTGAGGTCAGGGGGCCCCGGGGGGGCCCTGGCCCAAAACATTTTGCGATGCCTATCAACGTTTATGATACAATATATTTTTATTTCCGAGGGCCCTCCATTTTAAGGATCCTCTGACTATTAGGGACTTTGACCCCAGGGCCTCTTGGGGGCCCTAGCCATGCTTTTGGGGCCCCTAGCCATGCTTTTAGCCATGCTTTTAGCCATGCTTTTGGGCCCTAGCCATGCTTTTGGGGGCCCTAGCCAACTCTTTGCCCAGGGGCCCAGACTATCCTTAATCCGTCCTTGTATCTGACCCTATAGCACACTGTAAAGACTTATAGCTTAATTTTACAGGCAGCGGTTCCATAGACCCTGATGAGTTGCGTACAGTGCTGAAATCGTGCCTGAGGGAGAGCGCCATCTCCCTGCCAGAGGAAAAATTGGATGACCTGACGCTGGCACTGTTCGAGTCTGCTGATAAAGACAACAGTGGCTCCATCACATTTGAAGAGCTTAAAGCAGAGCTCGAGAACTTCCCTGAGGTCATGGAGAACCTTACCATCAGGTAGGATCCTACAGAACTGTTTAAATGCAAAAATCACAACTGATATTGTTTTGTTGTTCTTTTAAAGTTTTACTGCTCCTCTTAAACAGCCACTAATATGTTCTAGCTAACGCTTTGACTATTTAAAGCATATGTTTCTTATACATGAGAGATTATTGTTTGAATTCCCTCAGTGCTGCTAACTGGTTAAAGCCTCCTGAACTGGAACACAAGAAGCGAAAAACACCTCGATACCTGACCCGGGTGTACTGGCACAACAACAGCCGAAAGATGTTCTTTCTCTGCCTGTATTCCTTCCTTAACATTCTCCTCTTCATCATAGCCATGATGCAACATGCTGCTGGTGGTCCCTGGTTCATGTTAGCAAAAGGCTGTGGAATATGCCTCAACCTGAACTGCACTTTTGTTATGGTATGTATGATTGGTGACTCTTAAATAAAATTACATTTGTATCTATTATAGATACTACATTAAATAGATTTTTTACAGGTTCTGATGCTAAGACGTTGTCTGACGTGGCTGCGTGCCACCTGGGTGGTGAAAATCTTACCCTTGGACCAGAACATCTTGTTGCATCAGATTGTGGGCTATGCTATCCTTATCTTCAGTGTGGTGCACACAATGGCACATGTCATTAATTTTGGTAAGATTCTTTACTTGCTGTTTTATCTTCAGCATGTGTACAATTCACTATATATGTAATATATAAGTGATTCACCTTATACAGGTATATTATTCAGTTCCTAAATTGTACTGTTGTCTTTTCACAGTTCAGCTATCTTATACAGAAAGAGGGTATCAGATATGGGAATACCTCCTCACCACACGACCTGGTATTGGATGGGTTAAAGGAACAGCCTCAGTTACTGGCATTGTGCTACAGATTCTTATCGGTCTTATGGTGGTTTGCTCCAGCACATTTGTGAGACGTAGTGGTCATTTTGAGGTAAGCAATCATTATGAAGTATTTTATTCAGTGGACTACCTAAGTTCAAGTCTCAGCTGTGCCAGTTGTGCTCACTGGCTGTGTCTAGGGAAGGAAATGACATAGCATTTTCTGAATTTAAAGCCTTTATTTATCTATTGAAAGGCAAAAATGTGGTGTAGTAAATTTTCTATGCAAAAACACATACTAAACAAAATAAGGATGTTAAAAGAAGTGACTAGCAAAAATGTTTTTAAATTTGGAAAGGTGCAACATGATATACTGCAAATTATTCTGCAATTATTCATTCATTCATTCATTGTCTGTTTACAACCACTTTATTTTATTCAGGGTTACAGTGGGTACAATTTACTGGGTGAAGGGCAGAAAACACCCCTGACAGATCTTCAGTCCATCACAGGCCACACAGACACACACACAGACACAGACAGACACACACACACACACACACACACACACACACACACACACACACACACACATACATACACACACATACACTCATACCTAGTGAAATCTCCAATAAACCTGACTGCATGTGTTTGGACTGTTTGCCCGGCTTCTCCTGCCAGTCCATTTGCTAGCATACTTTTGTTCTGGTGTTCAGCCATGTCCAATTGTGCATTGAGAGAAGTATGTTTCCTGTAAAGAATGTGTTAACTTTTTTTCAAAATCAACAAAACATGGAATTTAACTGGGTGTTTTGTTTGTTTGTTTGTTTGTTTGTTTAGATATTCTACTGGTCCCATTTGTCCTACATTTGGGTGTGGGCACTGCTCATAATCCACTGTGCAAATTTCTGGAAGTGGTTTGTGGCACCTGGAATCATCTTTCTTGTAGAGAAGATAGTTGGCATTGCAGTCTCTCGAATGGCTGTCCTGTATATTGTTGAGGTCAACTTGCTACCTTCTAAGGTATTATCAAAGGCAAATTGTAAATGTACATTTACATTTACATTTTCAGCATTTAGCAGACGCTCTTATCCAGAGCGACTTACAGAAGTGCTTCCATAGTGAACATTTCATTTCTCAAGTTTAGGTAAACAACAGTCGAAGAACACAAATCTGCTAAAACCTGTTAGAACCAAAGTGCTTTTTTTTTGGAAATGGAAAAGGATGGGACAAAATGTTAGTAAATAAGTACAAGTCAGCTTAAGTGCTTCATAAAAAGGTGGGTTTTTAATCATTTTTTAAAGACAGCAAGAGACTCAGATGTTCGGACAGACAGAGGAAGTTCATTCCACCACTTGGGCGCTAGAACAGAGAAGAGCCTTGATGCTTGTCTTCCTTTAGTCCTGGATGGAGGCTCAAGTCGGGCGAGACTGGTGGCTCGGAGGTTGCGTGGTACAGAGCGGGGTTTGATTAGACCACGAAGGTAGCTTGGGGCTGGTCCATTTTTGGCTTTGTAGGCGAGCGTCAGTGTTTTAAACTGAATGCGTGCAGCTACAGGAAGCCAGTGAAGAGAACGCAGCAGTGGGGTGATGTGGCAGTGTTTGGGCTGGTTAAAAACAAGACGGGCATCTGCATTTTGAATGAGCTGCAAGGGTTTAATAGTGTACTGTGTTCTACTTTATAATTATTGTGTGAAACCTTTTTTTGTTGCATTTTACACTTTTTTCTTTTCTTCTGTGGAATATTAAAGGTTACACACTTGGTGATTAAGCGACCACCTTTCTTCCAATTTAAGCCTGGTGATTATGTCTACCTTAACATACCAGTTATAGCCAAGTATGAGTGGCACCCCTTCACCATCAGCAGTGCTCCTGAGCAACAAGGTACACCAATGTGCACATCTTTACATAACCAACAAGCCTAAGCTCATAACAAAAAGCTGATGTACAGTTTAAATTATGTTATTACTATTGGAAAGTGGTGAATCAGTGGTTAAGGTATTGGACTATTGATTAAAGCTTCACTGGTTTAAACCAGAATGTTGTGCACCTAAGCAGGGCCCTTAATCCTCAATTGCTTCCATTATCTTTAGTTACAGTTGTAAGTCATTTTGAATAAAAAATATCTGTTTCTTGCTTTAAATGTTATAGTGATGTCCTTTTCACATAGAAAGAAAGCAGGAGGAAAGATTTTAGACATACACACAAAAATGTTAACAGGTTATGGTTATGTACAAATAAGGTCATCTGAAAAGTGTGGATTTATTTTCATAGACACCATGTGGCTCCATGTGCGCTCAATGGGTCAGTGGACAAATCGACTATTTGAGTATTTTAGACAGCCAGACAGCCAAGTCATGACCAACAAGAGACTTACAGCAAGCCTGAGGAACCGACGTTACCTGGAAAGAACCCAGGTGAGTACAGTATATTGTTTGGCTGGATTTTTATTGAAACAGCCATCCATACCACACACTGACAAAGGTAGCGGAGGTGCACAAACTGCCAGTTTAGCAACTAGCAGTAGCAAAATTTACTTTGCTGGATATTAAAGCTTAAATTACAGCTTTATGTAAGCAGGTTGTTTCACTAGCTATTTTTGTCATTGCTTTTTACATTTTACACTTTTCTTTGCTTTTTACCAAGCAAGTAAATAATCGAAATCCAGAGAGATGCATTTGTCAGACAACATTAACTGAGTTAATTACTCATTAAACCCCAGTTTTCTGTGTTTAAGCTTAAGAGCTGTAATTAAAGAATCAGCTCCTTACTTTTTTTGGCACACACATTTAAAGTAAAGGATGACAAACTGATGAATATGTTTTACAAATGTAGTAAATAGAAATGTGGAACATGAGAAACAATACTGTAGCTTAAACAAAAAGGAAATAAACACAATTTAATACAGTAGCCAAAGAAACATAAACAAATGTAAGACATAAAAAACATTTGTTGCCTGCACCAGCAAAAGTAGATAGAAATAGGATAGCAAAGAACTGAGAACTGGTTGTCAGAATATGACAGGCTACTCAAAAGTGAAATATGAGCCATCCCAAAAAGAGGGGTCACGCCACTCTAGGGTAGCTCAGTCGTCCAGGGACTGAGTTCCCTGAAAAAAAATAAAAGAATGCTGGCTCCAGTGCCAGCAGAAAACCGAACCAGCCCAAGCCTGGCATCATGGTTCCAGAGAAAGAAAAGGTTGTCAAACAGGAGGAACTGACCACTCTGAAACACCACCATCTGGAATGACAAGGTGCAGGTGACTGTCAGTTAAGAGGAACATCATTTATATGTGCCTCCATGCCCCATCTGATTTCATAAGCAAACCACACCATCTATCTCCCATAGTTTAAATTACAGCGAGGACTGGGGGGTCGGACCTTTCTTATTAATACATGGACTCCGGTAAAAACTAAAGTTTGGAGCAGGGGGTAGGTAGTTAGCTAAACTGTAATTTCAGGCAAAACTTAGAAACTAGTTGATGTTAACATTCATCAATATGCAGTTCATACAATCCAGTTCAGAAAGCAATAAATAAGTACTAAAGTAAAGCATAAACATACAGTATATTGTATGCATAATGTATATTGTAACTAAACAGTAACAAAATCCTTTATTTCTTACCTCTGCACCTTGGTGACTTTCATCTCTCTCAATCCCATGTTCATGGCAGGATGAGCTGTTTAAGTCTGTGAGCTGTGATGGGACTATAGCGTCCAGTGAGGATAATGCTGTTGAGCTAACTCTGTATAGGAAAAACGGGGTACGTACTGGACCTCAAAAGCCACAGACTGACATTGCAGCTCAGGCAGAACTGGGAGATGTGCCTCTAGCCACTAAAGAGGTAAACCATGTTTTCACTTAATAACCTTAGCTTACACTATATGGCCAAGAGTATATGTGACTTTAATATTGAAATTTTATAGCTCTTATTATTATTTGCTTTTATAGATTTCTGCTAAATTAAGTGAGAATCACAGATATTGTAACATTAAGGTAAGTACTGATGACATATATTTTTAACAGTATAAGTAGTGTTTATACAACCCCTGGCAAAAATTATGGAATCACCACTCTTGGAAGATGTTCTGTCAATTGTTTAATTTTGTAGAAAAAAAAAAAATCACAGACATGCCACAAAACTATCATTTTTCAAAATGTCAACCTTCTGGCATTAAGAAACAATAAAAAAAAGAAACAAATATAATAGTTGTGGTCAGTCACAATTGCTTTTTTTAGATCAAGTAGAGGGAAAAAATATGGAATCACTCAAATCTGAGGAAAAAATTATGGAATCACTCTGTAATTTAGATCTGATTAGATTTGCTAATTATTCTTCAGTTTAAAAAGAGTGCTTACACCTCGGAGAGCTGTTGCACAAAGCAGATTGTCATGAATCATGGTTCCAACACAAGATATGTCAGTTGAAACAAATGAGAGGATTATAAAACTCCTTCAAGAAGATAAATCATTGTGGAATGTCGCAAAAGATGTTGGTTGTTCCCAGTAAGCTGTGTTTAAAATCTGGACCAAGTACAAACAAAATGGGAAGGTTGTAAAAGGGAAGCATACTGGTAGACCAAGTAAGACATCAAAGCATCAAAATAGAAAACTTAAAGCAATATGTCTTGAAAACAGAAAATGCACAACAAAACAAATGAGAAACAAGTGGCCGGAAAGTGGAGTCAATGTCTGCGACTGAACTGTAAGAAATCACCTAAAAGAAATGGGATTTACATACAGAAAAGCCAAACAAAAGCCATCATTAACACCTAAAAGGAAAAGAACAAGGTTAAAGTAGGCTAAAGAAAAGCAATCGTGGACTGTGGGTGACTGGATAAAAGTGATCTTCAGTGATGAATCGCGAATCTGCATTGGGCAAGGTGATGATGCTGGAACTTTTGTTTGGTGTCTGTCCAATGAAATTTATGAAGATAACTGCCTAAAGAAAACATGTTAATTTCCACAGTTGTTGATGATATGGGCCTGCATGTCGGGTAAAGGCACAGGGGAGATGGTCTTCAATAAATGCCAAAGTCCACATTGAAATTTTGGACGCTTTTCTTATTCCATCAGTTGAAAGGATGTTTGGTGGTGATGACTTCATTTTTCAAGATGATAATGCATCTTGCCATAGGGCAAAGGACGTGAAAACTTTCCTTCAAGAAAACATATAATGTCAATGGCATGGCCTGCAAATAGTCCGGATCTCAATCCATTTGAAAATCTCTGGTGGAAATTGAAGAAAATGGTCAATGACAAGGTTCCAACCTGCAAAGCTGATCTGGCAACAGCAAGAGACAGTTGAAGGCAGATTGATGAAGAATACTGTTTGTCATTAGTTAACTCCATGCCTCAGAGAGTTTAAACCATTATAAAAGCCAGAGGTGGTGCAACAAAGTAATAATGGTGCAGTGTTTTCTAATGATTCCATAATTTTTTCCTCAGATTTGAGTGATTCCATATTTTTTTCCTCTACTTGATCTAAAAAAAAGCAATTGTGACTGACTACAACTATTATATTTGTTTCTTTTTTTATTGTTTCTTAATGCCAGAGGGTTGACAGTTTGAGAAATGATAGTTTTGTGGCATGTCTGTGATTTATTTTTTTTCTACAAAATTAAACAATTGAAAGAACATCTTCCAAGAGTGGTGATTCCATATTTTTTGCCAGGGATTGTATTATTTCAACTATTCCATTATACTGGTTATTGATATGGCATGCCTATTTTTGTGCCAGTTAAAACCATTCATGTAAAGCATTATTCTTTAAAAGCATAATACTGTAAACACATATTTGCATCAGTATAAGTACAAATATTGTAAAAAATTTTTATGTCAGAGCTGAAGTGTGAAATCTATGTTTTTCAGTTATTTGTGGTTGCACCAACTAACAAATTTTAACCTTGGGGGTAAAAAGGGTTGTGTACACTTGAAAGTAACATATATAACATGTCATGGAAGTCTTGTAACTTTAGCAATTTACACACATTTCTTCTGTGACTGCATAATTGGAATACATACTTCAATGCAGGTGTGACGCTTTCTTTCACGCTTCAGTAGCAAAATGCTACATGTCCAGTTACAATTTTAGTCAATATGCAAAAGAGTTCAAAATAATGACTAAAATCCTCAAATGACAGATGTCAGTTTTAAAATTACTATGTCAGGCTAATATTAAGCATTTGAATGGCCTTTCTTAATGGCCTCCCGATATTATTTGTATCAGGAATATGTGGACTAAAAAGTCTACTTTGTGCAAGAAAACATGCACTAGAACTATTAATAATTCTGCCAAAGAGGAAAAGATTAAAGATCCAACCAGATTTGTGTTGGTTGATGGCTAAGAGTAGCTGAAAGAGGTATAAAGAGCTCTAAGAACATTTTAAGAACCAATTATAACAGAAAACCTGCATGCCACCTTAATAAATCAAGTGTGCTTAATTTTCCATTAATTCAACACATGGTTGACAAACTGTTTAGTGTTATGTAGATGGACCTTATGGCACCCCCACAAGACAAATCTTTGCCTCAGAGCATGCAGTTCTTATTGGGGCCGGCATTGGCATCACACCATTTGCTTCAATTTTGCAGAGCATAATGTACCGGTGAGTTCCTTCAACACTCATTTAGACTTAAACATAAGGTTTTCAATGGTGCAATTAGCCTGTGTATTTGAAACACCAAATAAAATTTAGTTTTGTTTTTTCATTTTATGGCAGATATCGAATGCGGAAGCAGAACTGCCCCAACTACTCCTGGTGTGAAAATATCAAAGACAGTGAGATGAAGTTGAGAAAGGTAATACTGTTCTACTGTGTATAATAACTAACCACCATGAAAAACTGTTAAAAACTGGACTTCACAGTATCACATAACAAGGAAAAACTGTTTTGTTGTTAGATTTACCAATGGAAGCTGACATGGACGTTTTTAGAATGTAGAATGTATGTTATTTGTAAGTGTATATGATGTAGCCATTTGTCTGATGTAAACTGTGTAAATTATTTTACTTGGGAACTTATTTTACATTTGATCAGAATACATTGGATTTAAATAAAAGCAGCTTAAATTAAGCAAATCTGTCAAAAAACATTTTGACCCTTTTATAGGTGGATTTTATTTGGATAAACCGAGATCAGAAGTCTTTTGAGTGGTTTGTGAGCCTGCTCACCAAGCTGGAGTTGGACCAGGCTGATGAGGAACCTGAGGGTGAGCACATAACAGAGAATTTAAAAAGTCACAACTTCTTGAAGGTGCAAGCAAACCAGAAACCAATACTGTTTAGATATTTTGGCTGTATGTTGGTATGTATGTATGGGAAAGTTGCCTCATTCCATCTGTTTTCCACATTCAGTTTCTTGGGTGAGATTAAATTTTACTCTTGTACTTTCTTGACTCAGTCTGATACCACTAGTTAACAAGCTTATATTTTGCTTATAATTTTCTCATATTTACATTCAATAAAATGTTTTTCATTACAAATTAATTATTAAATTGATTGTATTAAATTCTGGAAATATACAAAAGCTTGTTAACTAGTGCTGTTTGTCTTGTAACACCCACTGTATATCCTGTTACATCCCTTAATTCATGTTTCCTTTGATCACATTTAATGCACCTGTACCATTTGTCCACCATATTTCACCGTTTGTTTGTTTTTTTTGTTCGTTCCTTTTCAGGCCGCTTTTTGGAAATGCATATGTACATGACTTCAGCTCTGAGTAAGAATGACATGAAGGCTATTGGGCTGCAAATGGCGTTGGACCTGCTAGCAAAAAAAGAGAAGAGAGATTCCATCACTGGCCTTCGTACACGCACACAGCCTGGCAGACCTGAATGGGACAAGGTGGGTAGCTGCATCTACAGTTAATTTGGTGCCAATTATAGTTCTAATTATATCTAGTATTTATAGTTTAAACACCCAGAATGCACTTGTGTGCAATGTCTACTTTAAATTTGCTGCCCTGCTCCAATTTTAACTTACATTACCCAAGTTCTGAATATGAGCTGATAATGGGTTTTTGTCAATACAAATTTCATTCCTGCAACATTAAAAAGGTTAAAAGTCAGGACAGAGGCATGTCTACCACTGTTACATCAACTTTTTTTATCTAGACTTAATTATTGTTGGTGTGATTTCACAACCATGCTGTTGTAACCCATGAACAATGTGGCTTGGTGTTGATATGTTAAAATAAGCATAAACTTTGCATCCTTTTGTTTTTCAGACAAGAAAACACATTTGAATGGTTGATTTGTCAGACCAAAATATATGTTTTCACTGTGCATCAGTTAATTTTAAGTAAACATAAGCCCAAATATCATGGAAGTTTTTTTCTGCACATTATACCTTAACTTTCCATTGTAGATGCAGTGACAATGTATATTGACACTATGAATGTAATGATTTCTATCACAGGAGCATACCACAAATATTTCACTCACAAAGATTTCGGTGGATTTCTTAAACCTTTCTGATGATGTTATGCACTATAGAGTGTAAAATACCTAAAATACATTGCTTTTTGAGAAGTGTTGTTCTTAAACTTGACAAATTTTTTTACATGGAGAACCTTGACCTGTCCTCTTCATAAAAAGCAAATAAAACTAGAATCTGTTATAATTATCCTAAACCTTTACTTAACTGACAAAAATACAAAATAAATTATTCTGCCTGACCAAATTAATTGTTTGAATTTCATGCCTGCAACACACTCAGAAAGTTGGGACTGGGGAAAAGAAGAGTAATGCGTTTATAGAATATTCAAATTACACAATTTAGAAACATTTTACAGCAAGCAAGTGAATTAATCACAGGTGAGAAAATGATGATTTGGTAGAACAGGAGAATCCACTTAAAGTTCAGTCTTTGCAAGAAAAGATGGCCCGTGGTTTAAAATTACAGAATGTACCATGCTTAATATTGTTAACGGATTCAGCAAAATACCATTATGCTACTGATAAAAATAGCCACATGGGCTTGGAAGTTTTGATGAGACGAGTTGTCACTCATCACATGCATCAACAAATGCAACACGAAACTATTAAACAAAAAAAACATATCAATTCCATGCAGAAGCGGCACCAATTTCTCTGAGCCCAAGCTCATCTTAGATAAACTGAAAAAGATTAGTCAATTTTTTAGCTTGTTTTCAAAATATGGGCGCTGAGTTCTCTGTGCCAGAAACAAAATGGACCTTTTATCATAAAGAATGCAAATGCATCCAGTAACACCACTGTGATTTGAATCTGGATCTCAGCAGTGGTGTTCTGTATAGAGTATAGAGTATAGAGTAATACATTGTTTTATGTAATTTATGTTTAGAAACTTTTTAACTTGTGTTTTATTAGTATTCTCAAATGTGTTATGTAGTATCTTCTCTACTCTACAGGTGTTTCAAAAGGTGTCAGAGGAAAACAAAGGCAAGGTCCATGTGTTTTACTGTGGCTCCCCAGTACTCGCCAAGGTAATAAAGGCTCAAAGTGAGAAATTCGGATTTAATTTTTACAAGGAAAACTTCTGAGACTTCAAACAGTCTTTCTTTGGTAATAAAGTCATGTCTGTGTTGTAGTTTAGCACTCTATATAATTACAAAATGAATAGAAGTATTTCTGTTTGTGTTTTGTGTTAGTTTGTAAATATAAAAATGCTGCTATCATATTGCTACAGGTTTTTTGTGTTTGTGACACATTTGAATTAGTTTGTGAAAAACAATTTGCATTTTTTAATTATTATGTGATTTAACCAATAAACCATGTGATTCTGTTCTGCATCCTATTAATGTATGAGCAAAAAATTGTTTGGTTTATGTTTTTTTCACACAGAAATTTTTATTTAAAACATCCTCACTAGAGTGAACAGTAATTTTTATGGCACAAACAAATACAATTGAAAAGGAATAATTCCATTAATTATATGATAATATAGGGCGCAAGATACACTGTGGTATTACTGTCTTATTTCCACCAAGACAATCAGACCTAATAAAAATGTTTCTGGTAACAACTGTTTTTTGTGCTGGATGTTTATTCATGTGAATAAATGCACTTGCCATTGCAATTTACAATTCAGTATAAATACAACACAAAAATTACAGGAGTCTTTTGTGTTGTGATTTACATTAATGTCGCTTAGATTTAGAATTTGTTATACTGTATTTAAATTTAAATATTTTACAAACTGTACAGGGAAAATAAAATATAAAGTAATTAAATATTAGTGTCTCAGTACTGTATGATAGTTGTTATAGGTGTCTGGGTTGGTCCGAGTTTCACCTGTTAAAATGTTTTATTAGTGCCATAATATTATGTATATGCATTGTGTTAATGTCTGAGGAGTTAACACCACAATAAAATACACTAGATTTAGAATATTAGATTTTACAATGTTCTATGTATTTAATTGTGTATTATTAAAACTATACCCAATACCCAGCAATTGTGAAAGCATAATGAATAACTGTAGTATTTAATGCCTGTTAAGTGTTGTTTATGGATGTTTTTAAAAAGCTTATTTATGTGAAACACATACTGTTGAGCCATACCTACAAGTAAGAAGTAAGAACTTCTTTTTTGTATTTCAGAATCTGTAGATTGCAATGTTTTATTTGATACATGTAAGAAATACTCTTTGTAAAACTGTTGACAAATCTGAATTTTTACTTAAAATCTTCAATAAAGTCGTAATAGGTATACTCATAGTGTCTAAACAATTGTCATTTTTGTTTGCTAAACAAACTGATTTATCTTAAACAGTATAAGCTTTAAAATGCATGCACACCCTTTTATTTATTACCTGGTAGAACTTAATTAAGTAATTACTTTGTTTCCTATTGCTGCTCATTACACATGCAAAATGGTGGCCAGGGGTTTTAGACCATTATGGGATTTGTTGCATGAAAAGTTATCTCATGTTATCTCAATTGGGTAGAGCTCAGGACGCTGAATTTGCCTTTCCAAACCACAACTTTTCTTCTTTCAGTAAACTATTCTGTTATTGACTTACCTGATTTTCATATTGCATAATCTAGCCTTTATTCTTTGCGTGATAGACGGCTATGTAGTAATTCTCCTGTAAATTTTCTTGACGCAGTTCTGTTTACAAAACATTTACTTGTACATTTATAGCAGACACAATTATCCAATGAAAATTACAATTGTCACAGAATACAGCAGAAGCAATTGAAGGCTCAGTGGCTCAACAGTGGCTTGAATCAGAACTCTTCCAATTACTAGCCCAGTACCATAATTATTGAGTCACCACTGCTTATTGAATTTTGGCACAAAAGCATTGTGCATAGTAGCAACAGCAGACCTTTGTAAACATTTTGTGTTTTTATGAGTTGATGAAAACTGAGGTTTTTTTTAATGCTTCTGTAGCCAAAGTTGGGACAGCATGGACAATGCAAATAATAAATAAACACAGAGTTTCTTACATTTAATGGAGGTATATTAACAAATCAAATTAAGTTGAGCAGACAAAACATGAAATATATTGGGTTCAAATTGTCTGCAATCAAATGAAAGTCAAAGTAAATGTAAGGAACAATATATATATACAGTGTATCACAAAAGTGAGTACACCCCTCACATTTCTGCAAATATTTTATTATATCTTTTCATGGGACAACACTATAGAAATAAAACTTGGATATAACTTAGAGTAGTCAGTGTACAACTTGTATAGCAGTGTAGCTTTACTGTCTTCTGAAAAGAACTCAACACACAGCCATTAATGTCTAAATAGCTGGCAACATAAGTGAGTACACCCCACAGTGAACATGTCCAAATTGTGCCCAAAGTGTCAATATTTTGTGTGACCACCATTATTATCCAGCACTGCCTTAACCCTCCTGGGCATGGAATTCACCAGAGCTGCACAGGTTGCTACTGGAATCCTCTTCCACTCCTCCATGATGACATCACGGAGCTGGTGGATGTTAGACACCTTGAACTCCTCCACCTTCCACTTGAGGATGCGCCACAGGTGCTCAATTGGGTTTAGTCCATCACTTTTACCTTCAGCTTCCTCAGCAAGGCAGTTGTCATCTTGGAGGTTGTGTTTGGGGTCGTTATCCTGTTGGAAAACTGCCATGAGGCCCAGTTTTCGAAGGGAGGGGATCATGCTCTGTTTCAGAATGTCACAGTACATGTTGGAATTCATGTTTCCCTCAATGAACTGCAGCTCCCCAGTGCCAGCAACACTCATGCAGCCCAAGACCATGATGCTACCACCACCATGCTTGACTGTAGGCAAGATACAGTTGTCTTGGTACTTCTCACCAGGGCGCCGCCACACATGCTGGACACCATCTGAGCCAAACAAGTTTATCTTGGTCTCGTCAGACCACAGGGCATTCCAGTAATCCATGTTCTTGGACTGCTTGTCTTCAGCAAACTGTTTGCGGGCTTTCTTGTGCGACAGCTTCCTTCTGGGATGACGACCATGCAGACCGAGTTGATGCAGTGTGCGGCGTATGGTCTGAGCACTGACAGGCTGACCTCCCACGTCTTCAACCTCTGCAGCAATGCTGGCAGCACTCATGTGTCTATTTTTTAAAGCCAACCTCTGGATATGACGCCGAACACGTGGACTCAACTTCTTTGGTCGACCCTGGCGAAGCCTGTTCCGAGTGGAACCTGTCCTGGAAAACCGCTGTATGACCTTGGCCACCATGCTGTAGCTCAGTTCCAGGGTGTTAGCAATCCTCTTATAGCCCAGGCCATCTTTGTGGAGAGCAACAATTCTATTTCTCACATCCTCAGAGAGTTCTTTGCCATGAGGTGCCATGTTGAATATCCAGTGGCCAGTATGAGAGAATTGTACCCAAAACACCAAATTTAACAGCCCTGCTCCCCATTTACACCTGGGACCTTGACACATGACACCAGGGAGGGACAACGACACATTTGGGCACAATTTGGACATGTTCACTGTGGGGTGTACTCACTTATGTTGCCAGCTATTTAGACATTAATGGCTGTGTGTTGAGTTATTTTCAGAAGACAGTAAATCTACACTGCTATACAAGCTGTACACTGACTCCTCTAAGTTATATCCAAGTTTCATGTCTATAGTGTTGTCCCATGAAAAGATATAATGAAATATTTGCAGAAATGTGAGGGGTGTACTCACTTTTGTGATACACTGTATATATATATATATATATATATATATATATATATATATATATATATATATATATACTGTATATATACACACACATTGGATATACATATATATATATACATTAAAGGACTTAAAGGACAAGGACATTTCAAATACACATTCTTGTGTGACCACAACTTTAAGAAATGTCAAAATGTACCAACTGTTAACTGTTTAAGCTATGTTTCTCTTAAATGCATACTTGCAAAACCATGCTAGAGAGACAATTTCAGAAAGAACTGAAAGGACAAATTGGTAGACTGAAAAATCTGATTTAACAAGCAGAGTTCGTGTCAAAACTGAAAAATGGTGAACTGTGTATCATAACATTTCATAACAACACATTTGGACTTGTGAGGTGTGCAATAGTTTTAAGTAACGTTTCTTATATTGTTTGTTGTATAAAAATTTTAGTGATAAAATTGTTTGGTAGAATATTTATTTATAGAAATATGAATAATGTTCCACAAAGCTTGTGCACCAGCAAGTTTGAATAAAATATATGAAGGTGGTAATGCTTTTATATAATAACCATTTAATGCAAAAAAAAAATCTTTTGTCAGTAGTAATTTGTTGATCCATTACTACGAATGATCCATCATTTGGAACTGACCAGAATAAATAAAACAAACAAAACTTTTGGCAACAAACACAGTAAGCATTTAACAGCATGTACATAACCACGAACAAAAAAATCATCAAAAAATGTCATCAGCCTTATAAAGCTTGAACTCATTGCAGAGCCGTTATTTTAAAACTCTGTATATGCTCTTACACACATAACTAAGTGTAAAAAGCACAAAACATGGACCCATGAGCAATCGAAAGTGTAATATGGTTCGACAAAGATAACTTTTACCATATTTACTACATTTTAAATAATTTAAGCCAAGGTTTTCAATCCACAATGTTTGGGTACCCACTGTTGTGTGCACTCAGGGCAGGTTTTTAACCATATGCCATGACTAAAATGGGCTTAATTAAACAGACCATACCCATAACAAGGTAAAAGTGCAGAGTATAGAATTTTGGCTTTAGTGGTTATAAGTATCATAAGATGCTAGCCACTTATTAGTTAGCATTTATATTTGTATATAAACCAAAACATCTTTATGTTGCTCAAACTGGTATATCATTTATACATGAATAATTTGGTGTGTTTGTGATCATTTTAATGGGATTAAATAGTGTGTATAATCAAAACAAACTTACAGACTTAAGAGTCAAGATACAACATTAGTGAGAAGTCAGCTGCTGTTAGATGCTTAAAGTGCAGCTGGATGTCGGAAATTATAAATCATAAGTCATTTTCATGATTAATAAAGTCTAGATTAAAATTGTTGATTTAAGACTGGTGGTCCATTGCATTTTAGGAGACCCAAATTCGTAGTGGTACCCCTGAGGTAAAGGCATCTTTGAGGGTTGTGTTTATACCATGACTAGTGTTTGTAGATGCTGCTTTCTGCGTGTTATAACTTGTGTAGATTAATTTATTTTAATAAGCATGTGTCATTATATTCTTCTAATATGTTGACGCAAGTTGTACTTTTAAGATTAAGAACAATTAAATACCGAGCAGTGCAACTTTTAACTTTGGTTTGGTCAATGCGCTCTGTGCTCTATTACTCTACCTACTCTACTATAGAGATGCAGAATCGTAGCTCGTTTAAGATGCCTGGCTATGCCAAGGTGTCCACAAGCCCAAAAGCTAGCTATCTAACGTTACATTTTCCTTACCTATACCTATACCATTTTATAATTTAAAGTCATTGTAATGGATTTAATAAAACTGAGTTAATGTAACTCTAAAGATGGTATAAGAATTGTCAGTTCTGGTTGGGTTCTCATAGCTAACAAGCTGGCTTGCTAACTTCTCGCTAGCAGATGTATGGATGGCATATTTCACTGGAAACAGAAGAAATCCGGTACGTCCCGTCAGTTACATTCTAATTTACTTTTTAAACCCTGTTTACATTTGAGCAGGGATGATTTGTTTTACGATATTAATAATGTATCATCGCTTTAAAACAGAAGCTGTTTGTGTGTTAGTTAGCTGTTATTGCTAACGGAGCAGCTGAGTGCTAACTGCAGTGCAATGTCCATATTTGGGCGGGTGAGCTTGTGATTAGCCTTATCGAGTTATTGTTAGCCAGTTTCAGACAGCGAGCTTGTGCATACATATTATTTTAATACTATTGTATTTGTTTACATGAACCAGAATGCATTAGGTTCGTGTGTAAATTGTGTTTTATAAATGACTGTTTCACAGATAAAAAGCACGGTTTGAAACTGAACAAATTTGACGCAGTTTCAAGCAGGGCTAGTTAGCTTGGTAGCGCATTAGCTGTTTAAACAATCCAGTTGGCAGATCCTACAATTAAATCTTCATTTATAAATGCAGTTTGTTGAGTTTAAAACGGCATTTGGGTTTGTTTTCTTATTATCTATCAATCTGAGCAGGCACCATTCCGAGTCCCTGGAATAAAGTCAACTAGCTGGTAGTGAGCGTCATTGTTATTCTCGCATTTTGTACATTACAGTCTGATTGAATGCACTACGTTATTTTCTAATCTATTTATGTTATTAAATGTATGAACTAGGTTTTTCTTGTGATATATTGAAAGTGAAATGTGATGTGGATATCTAGAAAACAGAGCTATGTCTTGACCCAGTGCTGAGTCTTATGTGACAGATTATACTGACCTAAAATGCTAGATTGGACAAACCTCTCTTGATGTGAACATATCTAATATTGACCGACGTGACACCAATCATCGCAGACTATGTTTTGCGTAGCTTGTTTGATAATGTTTACGAGCCAGGGTTTTGCTAACGACATACTCAGAGGTAGTTTTAGAAAAAGAACTACTAGGATCAGTAAATGTTACCTACACAAATAAGTGAAAATACTTTTATAACGGTGTAGGGATAGACATTATCTTTATTACATTTAGAAAGGGAGGTGTAAACTTCAACTGACGTTCTTCCAAAAATAATATGTATTAGCATACACAATTATATGTTGTTACCTGTCATAATAGCCAAACTAGTGTTGCCACGATACAGAGGAAATATCTTATTACTTCATCAGCTGGCTTAGGTGAAAAGGAGAAGGACATTACAGCAGTTAAGGGTTACTAATATGTAAATAAAATATAAGGCTTGTTTATATACATATACATAGTACATACATATACTGTATATATATATATATATATATATATATATATATATATATATATATATATACACACTGTGTGCACAATTATTAGGCAAGTGAGTATTTTGACCATATCATCATTTATATGCATATTTTCCAACTCCAAGCTATATAAACTTGAATGCTTATTAGATTTAAGCATATTAGGTGATGTGTATTTGTGTAATGAGGGAGGGTGTGGCCTAAGGAGATCAACATCCTATATCAAGGTGTGCATAATTATTAGGCAGCTTCTTTTCCTCAGGCAAAATGGGCCTAAAAAAAGATTTAACTGACTCTGAAAAGTCAAAAATTTTAAAAATTCTTTCAGATGGATGCAGCACTCTTGAAACTGCTAAAATATTGGGGCGTGATCACAGAACCATCAAGTGTTTTGTTGCAAATAGTCAACAGGGTTGCAAGAAACGTGTTGATAAAAGAAGACGCAAGTTAACTGCCAAAGATTTGAGAAGAATCAAACGTGAAGATACCAGGAACCCATTATCTTCCAGTGGTGTCATTTTCCAGAACTGCAACCTACCTGGAGTGCCCAGAAGTACAAGGTGTTCAGTGCTCAGAGACATGGCCAAGGTAAGGAAGGCTGAAACCCGACCACTACTGAACAAGACACATAAGTTAAAACGTCAAGACTGGGCCAAGAAATATCTGAAGACAGACGCCAACAAGGTGGAGGTGGGGTACTGCTATGGGCTGGTATTAATAAAAATGAGCTTGTTGGACCTTTTCGTGTTGAAAATGGACACAAAATCAACTCCCAAACTTACTGCCAGTTTTTAGAAGACACTTTCTTCAAGCAGTGGTACAGGAAAAGGTCTGCATCCTTCAAGAAGACCATGATTTTTATGCAGGACAATGCTCCATCACATGCATCAAAGTACTCCACTGCGTGGCTAGCCAGTAAAGGCCTAAAAGATAAAAGAATAATGACATGACCCCCTTCCTCACCTGACCTAAACCCTATTGAGAACTTGTGGGCCCTTCTTAAACGGGAGATTTACGGTGAAGGAAAACAATACACGTCTCTGAACAGTGTCTGGGAGGCTGTGGTTGCTGCTGCACAAAAAGTTGATCGTCAACAGCGCAATTAACTGACAGACTCCATAAATGGAAGGCTTATGGCTGTTATTGAAAAGAAGGGTGGCTATATTGGTCACTGATTTTCATTTTGAAATGTCAGAAATGTTTATTTGTAAATTTTGAGTTGTTTGTTTATTATTCTTACTTTAACAGATAAACATAAACAAGTGAGATGGGAAAATTTCATTTTTCGTTTTTCATTTAGTTGCATAATAATTCTGCACACTAATAGTTGCCCAATAATTATGCACACATAGATTTTCTCCTAAGAAAGCCAAAACCTCACTTTTACTTTCTTAAAAATTTAGGTTTGAGGTTTATTAACATTTTGGATTTACAGAGAGCACTGTAGTTGTTCAATAATAAAATTAATCCTCAAAAATACAACTTGCCTAATTGTGCACACAGTGTATATATATATATATATATATATATATATATATATATATATATATATATATATATATATATATATATATATATATATATATATACATACATACTGTATATACACATACATATATACATACATACATACGCAACAAATTGTGTATTCTGACACCTCTCTATCAGAACCAACATTAAGTAAGTAAATTTGATTTATAAAGCACTCTTAAAACAACTTACGTTGACCAAAATGCTGTACATCGAACAATTAACTTACTACAGCTCCAGCTTGTCTATATATATAGGAATGTAAACACACTTCCATTTTCACAAGGCATAAATGTTTTGCCCCAATTGACACTCATAACAAGTGTTAATGTTTTAAAAACATTTAGTACAGTATTTGTGCCATTAAGAGATTTTTTTTTTTCATTATTTTGCTTAGTTTGACATTTACAATATAGTGTGGATTACATGATAATGGTATTATACAGTAGGTTTAAATTATATTATTTTGATGCATTGGGATATTAAATAGACTATAAAGATGGGGCACTATTTTATACAAGCGTTATAAGCAGGTAAAGCAGGCAGCACTGTACAAAACATCACTAAATGCACTGATGCTTTAAATCAAATTTAGAGAAATGATCTCTCATAATAAACCATCTTACGATGGTTGTTGTGGTCTTATCACTGTAAAAGCATTAAAGTTATTTATAAACATTTGTCAGTTCTGATCTTAAGGCGCAAACAGTATTAAAGTAATGTTTTGGTGTGCTTTAAGAAATCACGTGGGTATGAAATAACATCATAAAAAAGACCTTGTTGTTCAGAGATAAACCTGTGGTTCAGTTTACCTGGTCTGATGGTATCAGCCCAGGATGTTTGAAATGTTTAAAATATGTGTAAAATATAAAATCATCTTTACAATGTCTTATCCAGTGTACTATTATTAAGTGCAGTTCTGACTCATGGCAACCAAATGAGTAGTGTATCTCCATAATACCATGTCTTTGTTTGGGTCATCAGACCTCTAATTCTTGTATGGATTGTTCTGGCTTTCACATACATAAAGGATCACAGAGAATCAGAAGACCATAGTCTGGACTTTTCTAAGTTTTATTATGGAGAGACACATCTCTGCATTTGCTCAGGTGGTCTGCTATGCCAGCCCACCACTGCTGAGATCCGGGTTCAAATTCCACCGGTGCTATCACACGACTGGGCATGTATGCAGACATGATTGGCTATGTCTGAATGTGTTTGTGTTTGAGTGTGTGGAAGAATGGTGGGGCTGAGTCCCTGCTATAGATCGCTGCCCTGTCTATGGAATTACTGCCATTTGCAGTGTTGTCATTCATATATCAAAGGTTATTGATGCTTCCTTGCCCAAACCTGAATCCTCTATCATTCTCCTTCAGTTCTACTTGTCTCATTATATGGTAGCTATGTCTAAGTCTTTTGCCAATGTAGAGCTATGTTGTCCTTTTTCTGTCATGACTGTGGTATGTGGAGATTTCTCATTAGAACAATGAGATGCCCTTGTATTCCCATCTTCCTGATAACATTCTATAAATTTCCATATCATTCCATAATAAAGCAAAATGACAAGCATTTTATTGAAGGATTTTAGCAAATCCTTGTGTATGTTGTCTTTTAGAATCATAATACAGTAAAACTGTATTTACAACGATATACTGTTTTTCAAACATGATGTTTAGGATGTCATGGTATGCGTTTATGTACAAATGCAGTCTATTTTCTCTTGTAGTCTGCATGGCCTGTGTGTTAAGTAAGTGACCGGCCAGTGTGTGAGGAAGGGCAGAGGTGGCCGTTCAGCCTAAATAAAGAAAAAGATGGCTGTGCAAAACAGGAATGCTGTGTTGGTCCTGTCGAGGCGAGAGCGTGGAGCTCAGATGTTGGGCTCCAAGCGGCTGCTGCAACAGCTTGTGGAGGACAGGACACGCTGGATGAAACTTGATAGTCAGGTACAACATCAGTGTTTAGATCCAACTGGCTTTGTGTGCTGTATCTATTAAAGATCCAATAAACTGGAAAAAATATTTACAGTAAACATGACCTTATATACATTGCTGTATTTGAGTTTTATTTTATTGTGATTCCAACAGAAAGTGGAGCTTCCAGATAACCCTCGATCCACATTTTTGTTGGCCTTCAGCCCAGACAGGTAGGCAATAAACAGAGCATTTATTATAATATTTTAAAAAGTTAGGACATTTTGAGAAATGCAATAAATACAAGAATCTATAATTGTTTATTCTCTTATCTTTATTTAACCTTTTTTAACTGACAAGAATACAAATAATGTATTTTGTAAATATGAAGACATTTTTAATTTGTGTGTGTGCCTGCAACACTCAAAAATAAGAGTCAAAAGTTTATAGAATTACACCTTTTAAAACAAGTTACACCTTTTTAAAACATTCCACCTAAGCAAGTGAATTAATAACAGGTGACCGTATCATGAGAGGATAGATAGGAAGTTTCCAACACATCTTTTGAATGCAATGATGGGGATAAGTTGTGGCTCAGCATTTGTGCAGAACTTTAATTAAAGAATTTTGACCAGTTCCAAAAGAAACAATTTATGTCTTTTACCATCTACCCTGCATAATACTGTAAAAGTACACACATATATTAGGATTTCAAGGAGACATGTGCAGCCATCAATGTGTAGTCTTTTCCTTGGAGGTCCATGGTTCTTTTGTGAAAGACAATGCTTGGCCTTATTCTGCACAGGCTACAACAGCATGGGTGACACCGAGTGTGTGTGCTTGACTGTCCTGCCTGCAGTCCGGATCTGTCTCCTACTGAAAATGAGTGTGTTGCAGCCATCAAATTCAAAATGTGTTTATATTTATAAAATACAATGAAGTTAGTCAGTGAAAACATTATACATCATTTTTTGTACTTTTGTAAGTTAAATTAAGTTTAAAAAGAATTAACAATTACAGATTCATGTTTTCATTGCATTTTATTAAATGACCCAACATTTACAAATATAGGGTTTGGATTTGGTCTATTCAGACTTTGACAGTTTACAATAAATGAGGGCAATATGTAATATTAATGTCTCTTTCTTATAACACTTCTTGTTTTCGTAGAAATCTCATGGCCTCTACTCACGTCAACCACAACATCTACATCACAGATGTGAAGACAGGGAAGTGCCTGCACTCTTTAGTCGGTCATCGACGGACACCATGGTGTTTGACCTTTCATCCAACCATTCCTGGCCTTGTGGCTTCTGGTTGCCTTGACGGAGAAGTCCGCATCTGGGATTTACATGTAGGTACCACTGTTCTGCCTGTAAGCACCAGTCATTTAATGGTCTTTGACACAAAGCACAGATTAGATTTTTTTTGCTGTAATTAGTTAGGGATATACACCTGGTTTTTTTAACTTTAAACAATTAATTGCAGGTTATATGTAGTAAATTAGCATACACTAGAAAATTAGAGAGTTCAACCTGAAACAGAAGTACGTTTCTTCAGAGAAGAAAAAATGTCCATCAAGAAATACCCCTTTTCAACGAAACTGCATGTTTCAAGGTTATTGGCACCCCTGCATTTAATATTTTGTACAGCCTCTCCTTGCTAATAAAACTTCCCCTATAACATATGGTTGGAGAATACAGAGCAGGGACACTGTATGAGACCAGATTGTCTTGGGTCCTTTGTTCTTGCTTGTGTACTCTCTGTTTTAGCCCACCCTGCAGGTTTTCTATGGGTTTTGGCTCAGTGAACTGAGGTGACCTTGGCGTAGGCTTGATATTGTGTTCAGTAAACCAGTGTTGATCTGACATATTTGAAATTATTCTGCTTCTGAAAGATCCAACGACAACCCATTTTTAGTTTCTTGGCAGAGGCAGAGAGATTTAATATGTCCTGGTGTTTCATGGAGTCCATGTTGCCATGTACCCTAAGGATTTTCCCAGCATCACACAGGAGGCACATCATCACAGGCACATCATCACAGACAATGGGCACTAGGATCTTTTTATTGTAGTCATCTTTTTTTTTATGCCAACACCACCTCGCGTGTTTGCTTCCAAAATGCAATTCTTGTTTTATCTGATCACAGAACATCGTTCCAGTCAAAATCTAAGTAGTGTTAAGCAAACTCCTGGAATTTTCTGGCAAGCCTTCCAAATAATCTGTTGGCATGTAGTTTGGCACTGATGGTAGTTTTGAAAACTTGGTGAACCAAGATGTTGTATTTGTAGATGTTGTACCTAATCACCAGTTTTAGAATTATCTGTCATTTGAGCCACAGTAGCCATTGTGTTGAGTGGTACCACACACCATTGCCTTCATGTCCTTTGCTATTGATGAGTCTTGGACGCCCAACAATCTGTGTTTGGTCATTAATAAAAGTTAAACGCTTTTCATCTGAGAAGCACTGTTACTATGCTGGAAGAGTTGGGGTTTGAAAAAATTGTTTTTATTTGCCATCAAAAACCTGAACTACCAGGGAGCGTATTCGTATATTAGGTAGCATTTGGTCTAGGGCAAAAACTTCAGCGCTACGTTGGGAATTCTGTCAATGTTCTTTTTTTTTTCTTTTTCTTTTAATTGCGCTGTAATGCTGTAGCTATTAAGGTTATGTTTATTTGATGTGCAGGGTGGCAGTGAGAGCTGGTTTACAGAAGGAAACATAGCCATTGCGTCCTTGGCTTTCCACCCTACAGCCCAGCTGCTTCTAATCGCCACTAACAATGAGCTGCACTTTTGGGACTGGAGCCGACCTGAGCCCTTTGCTGTTGTTAAGACTGGCAGTGAGACTGAGCGTGTCAGGTATTACATTTATTTTAATAATATTTCTTTACAGCCAGTAAAACCAGCAAACATTTTTCTCTGGTTTATGTTCTGTTGTTCATCTGCCTTTTTGTTCCTTTTTAAATTTCTCTTTTAGGCTTGTGCGGTTTGATCCTCTTGGTCACAATCTTTTGACAGCTATTGTGAATCCATCAAACCAGCAGGTGCAAATTATTTTGTTTTCCAAGTTTGATCATTTAAAAGTTAAATATGCAATTTTAGCAAATTCAGTAAATTGAGTGATTGTTGGGAAATAGCAGGAAATGGTTTATAGAGAAGCATTCGAGACTTCAGTGTGGCCCATAAACCTTATTTTTTGTTTTCTAGAATGATGAGGACTCTGAAGTTCCAGTGGACAGCGTGGACGTGGCGCTGTTCCGTCAGCGATCGCTTCTCCGCTCCCCACCAGTTCGTCGTACTCCGATTTTGCACAACTTCTTACACATCCTTTCCTCTCGTTCCTCTGGAGTGCATACTGGTGATCAGTCCCGGCCTGTTTCAGAATCTCGGGAAACCCCATCCAGTATGCCTCTGTTCCAGTACCCTGGACGGAGTGAGCTCCCAGACCGGCCTCCTCAGCAGAGCTGCACTCAGCACCTGGGGCTTGGGTGCCTGTGCAGCCGGTGTGCTGCTGCCTCTCGAAATGTTCAGAACCCCTCATCCATGCAGACAACGGACTCTACACACTCTTTTCCTCACCCACACTCGCAGCTTCCCAGCCAACCACGTCCTACGACAGACAGGCCTTCTGCTTTTAGCAGTGTGCATAGCAGCACTGCAGGGAGCTCGCTACACCGTGGCCTGTCATCTCTCAGAACTAGCATTGCTATGAGTGGCGCTCCAGAGCCATCTGCTCGTTTGCCTGCTGCTGACTGGTCTAGAAACTTGCTTGGCACAGGCTCTGAACTTACATTAGGCGATGCAACAACAAGTATTGTTGGCAGGGGTGTTTTGCCACCTCCCAGAACCAGTTCCTCTTCTGTGGGTCTGCACAGGTACCCAGACAGCTCTTCCTCCTTGTCCTCCTCACCTATCTACACTTCAGCCACCGAGGGTCGCGGTCTGCCTCTGCCAGGTGCTGACCCCAGACAGGGCAGATCCAGTGACGGAACCAGCAGTGGGCATCACCCTTTCTATGACGGGGCTCAACGGAATAACTCCATTCGAAATGTGCTCCAATGCAACCTGAGCCGCTACTTTATGGAATACGAGCGCATGCAGGACCTAGAAAGATCAGGCTCTGGCCGTGAGGCAGGCACACAGGGACCAGTGCAAGAAATGCTAGCAAGCAGCATGGAATCAGAGAGAGCAGGCCCTTCCCACCGAAGCTCTGCTCATGCTGCGGATGGGACCAACAGTGGCAGCCAACAGCACAACCATCCAAACCGCTGCCGCTCATGCAACAATCTTCTTAGCTTCAATCACGATACCCAGCGCTGGGAGCGTTCAAGCCAGGCTTCCTCAGCTTCAGCTCAAGAGGCACCTCCCTGGCAGCTGCCCGAGCCTCCTTTTGAGGTGCATGCCCAGACTTCAAGAGAAGAACCCCATCCTCCGGAAGAGCCGCAACAGCCCATTCAGAGTCAGCACCCAATGGGTCTGGTGTATAATCAGGACACTGGCCAGTGGGAGCGAGTGTATCAGCAGGCCACAACCAACCCCTCCACTGAAGCAGCACAAGAAGCCTTAAACCCAGACGTGCCTGTGGACAGTGCTGATGAGGACTCTCTCAGAAGGTAACTTTTTTTTTTTGTCTGTGCTCAGCCTTAAAACTGCTTTCAGAATTTATTTTATTTAATCTGTATTATTATTATTATTATTATTATTATTATTATTATTTAGGACAGTATTAGCCTAGTGGGTAGAGCTTTGGGCTATCAACCGGAAGATTGGCGGTTCAAATCCTGGCTCTGCTATGCAGCCACTGTTGGGTCCTTGAGCAAGACCCTTAACCCTGTCTGCTCCAGGGGCACCGTATGATGGCTGACCCTGCGCTCTGACCCCAGCTTCCAAACAAGCTGGGATATGCGAAGAAAGAATTTAATTGTACTGTACTCCTGTATATGTATATATGACAAATAAAGGATATCTAAAAAAAAAAATTATAAATTTTATTAAAATACAGCAAATTTGGGACATTCAAGGTCAAATGCCATGTTTTCCATTACAGAGCATAAATTTTAGGCAAATTGTTTTGGAATAAATAAACCATTTTTTCACCATTTTTTCCCCAAGATGTAACAATCAGCACAAACAGAAACTAATAATATTAGTATAATACTAAAACAATAAATAAACACTAACATATTTTATTTGAAAAAGCAACTAAGATGCTAAGACATAAGATTTGGGAAGGGAACTAAAATACTGTATCATATATCTCTTTTCTAGTCTGATTTAGGCCACTTTTTTAGCTTTTTAAAAATAGAATTTCTTGACGTTAACTCCAGACCAGTCAGATCAGATTTTTTATTTTTTCAATTTCTATTAAATCATACTTATGTAAAACACAATAACCTGTAAAATATCCATGTTGGTTGCTAGCAAAGTGGATGTCTTTAGTGTTCTTTGCACCACTCATTATGGACATGCCTAGATCTTTAGCATATCTGGATTGTCAGGCTCTTTTTCTGTTTTTTTAGGAGGCTCCTGGAGTCTTCACTTTTCCCTTTCTCCCGGTACGACATGTCCGGTTCCCGTGATCATCCTATCTACCCGGATCCGGCCAGGTAAAGGAGGAACTATCTTAATTTACCGAACTTAATGCCATCTGCTGGTTTATTGATTTGCTTTTGTTTTTGTGTTGTTCAGGTTGTCTCCTGCAGCGTATTATGCTCAGAGGATGATCCAGTATCTGTCTCGAAGGGAAAGCATTCGTCAGCGTTCCCTACAGAATCGACTGCGTACGCTCTCCACCTCCTCCGACAACCAGGGTAGCAATCCTTCATCCACACCAGCAGATGGCAGTGATGCGGACTATGAGGAGATAGAGTGAGTCACAGTTCTGCTCATATTACTTCAGTGTTTTTTGTGTCAAATAAATCGAATGAAGAAGTTTAAAATGTTTGAATAAAACAAACTGTAATTAATTTTTAAATAAATAACATGATTATTAGGCTCAGTTACAGACTAGATTTGCTAAAGGTGCATGTCATCTTTATTGAGTTTAGATCAGTAAGTATCCAAGTGAGAAAAACCCAAACAAGTGTCTGACATTTGATCCCTTTAGTAATGTGGTCATTTGGAAGGACAGTGGGTTGCTGGGATTTTTCAGCATTTTAGGTTGAAGCAACTTGAAGTGTAGGCTTCAGTTATTTGGTTGGAAGTTTATTGGACATAGATTAACTGAATAAGCTACTAACTATTTAGTTAGCACTTATGGAACCGTTCAAGTTCGAGCACATACAGTCCCTTCCACAATTATTAGCACCTCTAGTAAATAAAATAAAAAGGGTCATAGAAAATTGACCTTTTGGTGAATTGGCAAAATTCAGCCTTTTAAGTTATTGAACAATTAGTTTTTAAAAACCACATAATTATTGACACTCCTAGAAATTCTTATAAATCACTTTTCCTTTTTATATTTTACCTGCTCAGCGTGTCAAGAAACTTTAAGCAGTAACCCATGACTTCCTGGGTAACAAATAAGAGTTGACACACAGGTCAAACCGTTTTTGTCTTGTCTTTTTTCTATTTCTTGCATTTATATTTAAACTTAAATTCTTTTTCCTCTTTTTTATTTTTCTCATAACTAAATTTTTGGACAAGTATTGGGACACTACGTCTAATTATTAAATTCATGTATTTCAGCTACAGCAATTATTTACAGACGTAATAAATCAATCATATAAAGAAAATTCTATGAACCTAGCTTTGCTTTGGAATGAACTGGAGCATCAACTGAGGCTTTCCTGACCAATATCAGTGTCAAGCCATACAAATGCTCTGTTGACTAAAAGGGCACAAATTCCCACAAACATACTTCAAAGTCTTCTGAGAAACCTTCGCAAAATAGTGGCTGTTACTAATACTTTTGGCCAGATTTTGTGTGTCTGTGTACTTTTTCCCTTTTAAGCATATCAGTGTTTTTACAGATATTTCTTTTTAATTAAAGGGAACCAGGAGATCGTACAAGACACAGAATGCCTCGCAACGCACGAATGTCTGCACCCTCCCTTGGCCGCTTTGTTCCAAGGTCAGTCAATCTACTTTGGTCGATCTGATTTAAATATGTGTTTTAGTCAGATGCTCAGGTGTTGCAGCAGTCTAATACAAGTCCAACACCCCAGGATCACTACTGTGTTTGAAGAAAATGAGTTTGGATAGGAATTCACAGCATATCCTACTGTTTGGTCAAGGCACCAACATGAGTGGTGGCTGTACCATCTGTGTTAAACTAAGCTTTATTGTTATTAGACACAAACTTTAAGGTTTGTATGAAATTTTGTAGCGATTGTGATGTCTAATGTGGTTCAATGTTTTTTAGGAGGTTTCTGTTGCCTGAATATCTTCCTTATGCTGGCATTTTCCATGAGAGAGGGCAGTCAGGCCTGGCAACACACTCATCAATCAACAGAGTGTTAGCAGGTACATGAGGGTCTTTTATAATACAAAAAATTCTGAATAGATCATTTGCTTTTCACTATCATAATATAAGTTCATATATATATATATATATAGCAGTGTAAAATGTTTTATTCATAATCATTGGTTTTCTTTTTCAGGGGCATCGATTGGTGATAATCAGTCTGCAGTAGCCAGTAACATAGCCAACACCACTTACAGACTGCAGTGGTGGGATTTCACTAAGTTTGACCTGCCTGAGATCAGCAATGGTACATTTTTTTAACTCAAATGTTACATGAAAATGAACATGCTTATATGAGATCTTATTATTTTTTTATATCATTTGTAAACAATAATGAAAAAATGTGATGTACATAGGGCTGTATTCAGTGTTGCATTTGAAGTGGAAAGATGCATTAAGTGCCTGGGGAAATGTTCTTACATTTAAAGTTCTAATGTCCAGCTGAGTGTTTCTGGGTAGTTTAAGACTGTCAGTCTTTAATCAGCCTATAGAGTATAATCTGATAAGGCACAACACATTTTATTGGTGAAATTCACTATGACCCAAAACGTTAGTACCACCCTGCAAATATGCTGTCAAAACGGCTCTGATTTGCCGAGCTATGGACTTCGCAAGACAAGAGTCTCATGGTATGTGGTATCAGGACATTATCAACTGGTCCTTTAAATTCTGTCCATTTTATGGTGGATGGTCTTACAGTTCAGGCTTCGCCATTTGCACAATTTCAGAAAATAAAGGATTTAAAGTTTAGATATGGACCTTGTTCCATTGCTTTAATAATCAGTTCAGATGCCTGAGTTCAGATGCCTATATGGGCTCTCTGACGGGACTGCGACTACACAGCTTCACATGCAGAAGCTTTTGATGCACTGTGTGACACTTTCACATCACAACCAGTATTAAAATGGTCTGTTTTGATAATAATTTCAGCCAAAGTATCCACTCTGTGGATACAAAATGAAATTTTGTAACCGCTAAGATCAGATTGCTGTTGGTATGACTTTGTTCTTATATTTAGTGTAGAAGTATTCTTATACACATTTCTGACAAAATCAAAGTAACTGAACTCATCCTTATCTCCACAGCCTCTGTGAATGTTCTGGTTCCAAACTGCAAGATCTATAATGATGCCAGCTGTGATATATCAGCTGATGGGCAACTGTTGGCTGTGTTCATACCCAGCAGTCAGCGGGGCTTTCCAGATGAGGGCATTCTAGCTGTTTACTCTCTTGCCCCTCACAACCTGGGAGAGACGCTCTATACTAAGCGATTTGGTTAGTAGTCTTTTGTAGTCTTATTTGTTTTTGATTGTAATATTTAACCCATTAAAAAGAAATATGCATAGTGTTGCTTCTGAAGATCTATTCGACTGATGTAATTTGCTATAAATCTAAATCTTCTTCAACACCTGACCTGTAGGTCTGTTGGATTACTGATCAAGCTGTGTAGCTCTTCAAAAACAATGCTATGCATGTTGTCATTCATCTATGAAAGCTTAGTATCAAATACAATGTCTCATTGGTTCTTTTTCATGTCTGCAGGTCCCAATGCTATCTCTGTGAGCTTGTCTCCAATGGGCTGCTACGTTCTGGTGGGTCTGGCCTCTCGCAGGATTCTGCTCCATCCTACCACCGACCACATAGTGGCGCAAGTGTTCCGCTTACAGCAACCGCATGGTGGAGAAACCTCCATTAGGGTGATTAATGTTCACTACTGTTACCATTTGCGTTTCGGTTCATGGCTTTATTCATGCATTCTTCACAGACAAATCTGCCCAATTCCAGCCTTGCTGAAGCACTTCTAGATCATCACTGATCCTAGTAGGCCTCTACAGGTCTCTGTCCAACCATTAGACAACCAGATGCTGGACCAGGCTCAATATTATACTGATCAGAATCAGACGGTTGTTCTTTGAGTTTTATTGATTTGTCATTTTTTTATTGTTTGTCTTTGACTTAAGTCCTACTCAGAGGAGTCTGGTTTAAACTGTCTTCACAATGCCCCAGTTTTTACCCCAGTTGCTATTTTTAGTTGGTCACTTCATATCATCTTGTGATTGTTTAGTGACATTGGGATGAGTCAGAAGTCATCCCAGTCAGTAGACAGGCATTTCCAACATCTGCCAGTCTGATTGTCCCAGCTTTGATGTCCCCAGGACAGAAGCAACCTGACTCTCACTTTATCCTCTCTTCCAGTAAAGTCAGAACTGAACCTTTTATTTCCTCACTTAAAACTTTGCTTGCAAAACTGTTTTTGCTAGTTCCATTGCAAAAGGATAGCAATGACCACATCAGTGTTTTATCATTTTTTCCCTCATAAATAAGGATTGATTCAGGTGATTATTTAATAAGTGTGCTTAGATATATTTGACAGTCAGCTACAATTTAGTATTTGCTGTGACTGACCCAATTCAAGTTTCAATGAACAACCTGTTTCTACTGTAAGTTACATTGTGTAATTCTTGTGTGTAGATGGTGTATCCTGTTACATACCCCATGGCTCCAGACCAGCGTAGACATGTGAGCATTAACTCTGCTCGCTGGCTGCCTGAACCTGGTATGGGCCTGGCTTATGGGACCAGCAAGGGGGACCTAATCATCTGCAGACCTGTGTAAGTAGTTCCCAACACAACAACTGACACCACAGGTTTAGCTCAAATAAGGCTTTGTTAACAGAAGTGGGTGGGTACAAAGGTTTAGTTAAACTACATGGATGTGGGCTAAAGGGGTCTGATTCATATTCCAGATGTGCTGTCGTCCTCTCTATCCTGTCTGAATTCACATCTGGCAGGCGAAATTAAGCGACTGTAGAGCCAGTGTAGAGCTGCCACGAAATGACTAAAATGGTGAGATGTACATGTCATAGATCTTTTCATTTACTGAAGAGTAGTTATTTAACAGCAGCTGGACCGGTGTGTAAAAAGTAATTGCCCTTAAACTTGATAACTGGTGGTGCTTCATGCAGCAGTCTTCTGGTAACTGGAGATCAGTCTGTCACATCATTGTGAAGGAATTTTCACCTACTCCTATTTGCAGAATTGCTTTAATTTAGCGATGTGTGATGTTTTTGGTGCATGAACTACCTGTTAAAACACAAATTTGTTGAGTTTAAGCCATTTAGAGGTGGACTTCTATTTGTGGCTTGGATTGAGTTCAAAATCTTGAGTTTGAATCTCAGTGCTGCTACTGGTATGCTGGGGGCATATACTGACAATAACTGGCTCATTCAAATGTGGGAATGCCAGAGGGGATTCCTCATAACTGCTGCAATTACGACTGCTGGGTGATTAATGGCGCCTGCACAGAAATGGATGATAATTGAGATCGGTGCATGACTTTGTGCACGATACAAATATCCATTTGAATCTGCCTCCTGCAGGTGAAAAAAAAGTGGTCGGCTACTGTACATGTAAAGGATGGGGCGTGTTAGTCACTGCCCTTCTTGATCATGAGTGGAGGTCAGCAGCAGTAGAAAAAGCTAAATGTGTTCGGGTAATTGGATAAAACTGGATTGGAAGGAAAATTGGGGGAAATGCGTTTAAAAAGGAGTGTAGTTTGGTAATCAGATTGGCCAGTGGTATATGTTCAGTTCAACTTAGCTAAATAAAAGTATTTAACAGTAAGTAAATAATTTGATATAAAATTTTTGTTTTGTTAGCGATTACCGAAATGATGGAGACAGCAGTTCTGATCATAGCTCAGATCCTCTATTCAACATCAGCAGCAGCAGCAGTCGGACACGTGGAGTGGAACGACCAGGGTAAGAAATCTATATACTGTTTTTAACCTTACACAAATGTTATAAATCATTTAAACGTCACGTTGTAGTGTTTTAATCATTTTTACAATCTGACACAGTACGAGTAGGTCTGCTTGGCGGTTGGACAGGGACATGGGTCTGATGAGTGCCATTGGCTTGCAGCCTCGACAACCCGCTCCCTCAGTGACCTCACAAGGGACACAGACACCTATTGTGCGTCTACAGAATGCAGAGACTCAGACGGAGAGAGAGCTGCCTTCAACAAGTTCTTTACAGACTACACACACACAACAACACTGTAAGAGAAATGCACTCTTGCTTATACGCTTATTAAGATTTATTTTCTTCTTAATGCATTGTGATTCTTAACATTTGTAGTCTTACCCATTGAATATTGATTCATATGTTGATTATCTCTAAAAACGCAAGTTCATAATTATTTAAGGGAGATACAGAGAATATAAAAGTATACACACCCCTGTTAAATTGCTATGTTTTTGTGACGAAAAAGTCAGAGCAGGATGAATTATTTCAGATTTATATCCTCCTTTAATGTGATCTATAATCTGTAAAATTTATTTAAAATGTAGATTGTTTAGAGGGAAAAAGTAAAAATAAAAAATAAAATATTGTAGCTGCGTAAGTGTACACACCCTCTTATAATAGGGGGAGTGGCTGCGTTCATATTAAAACTCATGGTCATTAGTATTCAGTGACACCTGCCATCAATTAAAGTGACTCTGATTTTTGTAATATTTACTCAGTTACATCGTACAGCAAAAGCCACAGTTCACAAAGAGCTTACAAAGTATCACTAGAATCTTATTGTTGAAAGGTATCAGTCAGGAGAAGGGTAATAAAATATAGCACAAAAGTGAACTGGATGTCCCTCCAAAATTGATTAAAAGACAACGGCAACTATAAGGAGCTGCAAAATTTTAACTAGTAATAGCAAGTACTGGTCATGTTTACAACAATCTTCTGTATTCTTTGTACGTCTGGGCAAATTTGGCAAAAACCTACATTACTTCTTGCAGAATCATGTTGAAAAATGTGTCATGGTCTAATGAGACCAAGGTTGCACGTTTGGTCATCATTTCAAAAGGTAGATTTGGTGCAAAACTTAACACTGTACATCGTAAAAAACCATAGCCACAGTGAAGCTTGGTGGTGGCAGCGTTATGCTTTGGGGCGGTTTTTACTTTCCTGGAACTGGTGCGTTAGTTAAGCTAATTATGAACAGTTCCAAATACCAGTTAATTTTGGTACAAAACCTTTAGGTCTCTGCTGAAAAGCTAAGGATGACTAGAAGTTTCACCTTTCAGCACGTCAGCGACCCAAAGCATACCTCCACATCAACAAAAGAATGGATCAAAGTTTTGGAATTGCCCAGCCAGAGCCTAGATATGAATCCAGTTCAAATGTCTGTGGGGTGACCCGAAGAGAGGTGCGCACAGTGGATACCCTTGCAGTCTGGCATATTCGGGGTGCTTTTACTAGGAAGACTGGGCAAAAATTGCCAAGTCAAGATGTGCCATGCAGATAGACTCCTACCAAAAAAGACAATACTGTCGTAAAATCAAAACAAAGTTTAGTTTAAGGCTGTGCATACTTATGCAGCCACATTTATTGTAATTATTGTTGATTTTTATTTCACTTAGTTTGTTTTTCAATTGAACAGATACAGATTGGTACAGATTATAAGTCACATGATTGTGTTAAATGTGTAAAAAATCTGAAATTATTCATCCTGATTAAAAAACCTAGTATTTATGCACATGATTTTGTAATCTGACTACCAATAAGATCATAATCAGGTGTCCACCTTCCTCATTTAGAAGATTTTTCTTCTAGCACTAATAATAGTTTTGGATAGTTAATATACACTTAATCTTAGGCCTTGTGATCATTGTTAAATGAGATGATTAACAGAGCCTACTGTTACTGCTGTTCCCAGTGGCAGACAGTAGTCAGATGCAGACTACCAGCACAGAGACACTCCCACATAGTGCAATGCCATATGCACACACCCATGGAGCTGCATCCCATGATTCCTCTACTCTTACTGACTCACTAAGCACCAATCAAGGTATGTATCATTTAAGCAATAGAACACTCGAGGTCGTGTGTTATACTCACCTTCGGTTCGTGCCTGCGACCAAATCACAGCCGTGATGTTATTGGCGATAACACACGTCCTCGAGTGTTCTATTGCTTTTATACAACAGTTTTTACAAAATAAAGAAAATAAATCAAAGAAGCCCTGAATTTCATAATAAATATGCTTTAATATTGACAATACCTTCCGCCAAAAAGTAGTTCCACAACGAATATAAAGTTTAACACTACAAAGCAGACATCCCAAGTTGCAAAAACTCATTTCAGGGAGGTAAGAATAACAACAAGAAGAAAGCAAGAACCTCCGAAGGAAAAAAAAAATAATAAATAAAAAAACCTCTCGCACACACCAAAGGCTATGGATGAAAACAGAACTACTAGGGCTTAACTAACTGTTCGCGTTACAAACACATTAATGTTCCCTAAATAGTGCACTAGATAGTGTATCAGATCATGGATATATGTTCCCTACATAGTGCACTAGATAGTGAATTAGACAATTGGTTATGTTCCCTACACAGTGCGCTAGATGATTGTGTATCAGATAACGGATTTAAAACGCGACCGGGAAAAAAAGTCTGTGTCGCCTGCGTGCGCGTTTATGTGCATGAAGCTGGTCGTTAATGGCAACGCGTCAGCGGAGTAATACCCTTGTGGTGTGAAAAGACCGTGCTGTTATCACGAATATCAGCACGTTTAGAACGCTTCTCAACCAATCAGATTGTAAGGTCGGAACTACCTGTTGTATAATATCGTTTATATCTATGTATTTCCTTTTCCTATCTTGTTTTTACAGTGGAAAAAAGTACTGTTAGCAATAATCAGAGATTTTAGGCAAATCTATGAATACAACAAATTAATAGTTATAATTCTATTTAAAATGCAAACACATTGAGGGACGAGTAGTCTGTAAAAATATTAGTTAGTGTTAAATTTGGTCATCACTTAAACCAAATCTTGAAGTATATCTGTTGCATAGGTATTGGCCTGTCTGACTTTACCTTCAGGCAGGTTCGTCTGTGTATTTGAGACCAACAAAGGTGTTTTGGCAAATGATTTTTTTTGTTTGTACTTCTACCATTGTTTGGTTATTTATGACCTCTCCATGGACGTCCTTTAGAACACAAACTCTTTTAATTACCTCTTTGAGTTTCATCCATATCTCCTGTGGATTTCTGTCTGTCATGTGTAGCATCTGAAATCAGTTTTAGATGTTTTACCTAAAGACAGGTGGTGTGTTCTCTAGGTCATATTTTGGAAGTGTGATTATTTGGTTTTTGAAGAATGGATTAGTAATGAAAAAGCCAGCCATTGTACTCACAAAAGTTTATCGGTCGTTTCCGGTTTTATTCTTGTTTCCAAGCCTGTGTTGTCCATCGGGAGTTCCCTCCTTCTGATTTTGGACTTTGGCATTACCTTCTTGTTTGTGGTTCCTGTCAATTTTAGTTAGAATGTCTTAAACCTGGTGTCCAATGTATTCCACAATTTATTAATATGAAAAATGTAAAAATCCATTTATTCTGAATCCAACATTTGAATTTTTTTTTTTACATATGGCCCTGAGAAATTCAAAGGATCACTCTATGCATCCTGTATTCCTCCACAAGCAAAAATGTTGTGATTGTTTTGCGTCCTTGTTCAAAACTTTAGTTAGTTTTTTGTACCCGTTCTTGTGTAAAGACTGATCATTCAGAATACACATAAACTTGGTCTTGTTTTGTCTCAGCTGAGTCTCAGGTGGATCCTGGCCCAAGTGAAGACGCTCTGTCTAGGATCCGGCGTCTGATGGCGGAGGGTGGGATGACTGCAGTTGTCCAGAGGGAGCGCAGCACCACCATGGCCTCCATGGGAGGTTTTGGCAACAACATTGTGGTGAGCCACAGAATACATCGTGGCTCTCAAACCCCAGCAGGAGCATCACAATCAAGCAACCCATCAGGCGCAGGAGAAAGCAGCCTAGACACAAGACTTACTATGTTCTCTGACTCCTCTGACAATCCTGCAGAAATGCCCTCTACATCTGCTCTTCCCTCTTCAAGCACTGGTACTGCGTTAGAGGCTTCCTCTTCATCTGTGCCTGTTGAGGATATGGTTGAGGACGGTCAGATTGAAGAGCCCCATCCTTCAAGCAGTTTGTACATGTCTAACATTAGTAACAACAACAATAACAACCATGAAGGTAGCAGCAGAGATTACCCAGATGATCTATACAGCAGATAGTGCTGCTTCTGGCACTCACAGACACACACATTTTAGTCTAGCAGGGCTGGCATAGATTAGGCAAGATTTGAAAGGTTTCTTGTCTGGACTTGCCAAAAAGGACTTCTGAGGTAAAACTGTGGGCTTGTGGTTTTGCCTCCTGCTTTGGCCTTATTTGCGAAATGAGTGCCAAATTTACACTCTTGTAAAATGTTTCACAGAGGATTTCTTCATGGAAAGCAATTGTTATTGCACTTGATCATTGCACTTCAGTTTTAGTTTAGTCTTCTTTCAAAGTTGTATCAGACATTTGAGCATTCCATTGCCAGAAAGGGCTTGTACTTGAGTCTTTCCTTGTGCTGAGGTACTGAGGTACAGAATTAGTGCTCCTTCACCAGTCACAATATGGTATTTGTTGGCAATGCCTTAGAAAAGGTACTTGTTGGCAAGGCTAGAGAAATGGTTCTGGCCTCACAAAAAAGGTACCTGCCTCTGCAAGCCTGCAGTAAAAGCTGTTTGTCTTAGCACCACTTGGTCATTTTTTATTTCATTTCAAGCACCGTTTAACAGCTGAATCGAAGGAAATGAATCCTGTAATTATTATGTGCACCTCCACTGTTACATGGTGGTCTTTGCAGATTAAGGTTGTACATTTTTAATCAACACTATGTACACAGTCCAAAGCAGCCCATATGTACATTGAAATGTTTTATGGCTTTTAAGTTACTGTATGCTCTGGAAATGCTTTTTTATTAATTATCTGGTAAATGCATTTCAGTTAAAAACGAATAGTTTTTCAGTTCAAATATCAAAGTCAATAACATGTTTATATCTGCTTCATTTCGTACCATTGAAGAGGGCCAAAACAAAACCCGAACATGTTACAACTCCAAATGTGTGTGCCTGCAATAGATGTGGATGCTTACTGGGCTGATTTGTATTTTTAGTCAGACTTTGTCCTCTGAAACATGCTGCTTCTGCTCATATATGTTCTGCCTGAGATTTCAGCTATTCTGTCAGATTTCACTAATCATGGATACCTGCACCATCTAAAGTGGAATCTGGTGTCTGATTGCACTACACTCCCTGGTTTCTATCTGTGACAGTCGGGACATGTCTCCCAAACAAACCGGGGTATAGGACTAATACTTGAAGTACATAGAGTATGATTATAGCTAATGAGTTGTTGGAAAAACAGCCTTGAACCAGCAGGCTTGATTTGCATTAAACCACGCACAGATTGCTTAAAATCACTGAACAAGAGAGCATGGACTTGCACGGTGCGTGTACTACTGTGTATGAGTGCTTGTATCACAGGTAAGTGGAGCTCCAACCAGGGAATGATAAACCAAGAAATGAGCTTGCGTTCAATGGTTCTTGTTTGTTTGGTTTAAGTGTCCCTAGCCTGTTGAAATTTTGTTGTTCTAGTCATCTCTGTTAAGCATAGCTGCGGGATGTAGAGCTATGGACCTATGAATCTAACATTAAGAAACGTCCTAGTTTGATTTTATTTGGTGTTGTAATACATTTTAACAGTTTGGGTAGGTTTGACAGTGTGCTCTTTAGTAGCTTCACTTTTAGCTTTTATTATTTATCTCTAGATCCTGACATCAAAAAAGGACCACATGTGTTTGTATAGCAGATTTGATCAGTGTTATAGTACTTTTCATTTAAACAGAGTGAGCGAGAGAGTGAGAATTTTTTGACAAATGACGTGACTGTCAAGCCTCCATGCCCTTTTAAGCTTTGAGTGATTCATTTTTGGTAGTTTTATATTTATTTCACACTTAGCCCTGTTTAAAATTAATGTCCTTCTTTTCCTACAAACACAGTGAATAATTTCGGAACTGTAATATGGTAATAAGAAGCCCAGTTAAGAATATGTTCTGTTACTCTGTTTATTCTATTAGAGAAATATATCAGATTAATTCTTGTTTAGATTTACAATATCAAACCATGCGGTGCATATTTGCGTTTGAAAGATGTTTTGTGTGTTTGTCTGCAGGTTTCATTTTAGCATTTTAGGCGTCCTGAAGCATGAAAAATTAGAAAATATACCAGCAGAGAACTATCTGATATAAAGAGACAAATATACATTACTGACTCTGTGCCAGTTTAATGTGCTGTATCACTGCTGGGTCAGTGCGCAAGAAATTTAAGGCATGATGGTGGCTAAACAGGACTCGGTTGTCCCTTAGGCCTTACATTAAAGAAAGAACTTTAATCAAATGAAGTGTATCTTTTTTTTTTTTTAATTTGCTGAATCTGGTTTTCCGTCTTTGTTGAAAGTGCTGTTGGACGCCAAAGACCCAGTGTTATGATGGTTAAAAGAGATTTAATAAAATGGGAATATTAAAAGTATGTGCAGCTTGTTGAAATTATTAAACAATCTCTGTATAGTAGTAATTGTTTATCAGTTCTGCACTATTTAACCTGAACTGTTACATAGTAGATGTTACATACTGTAGAACAGTCTGCCTGCAGGTAAACATGCTTGTGAGCACAACAACACAAGACAAAAGATCAGACTATTTAAGGCAAATGCTTTTTACACCTGATTTAGAATTGGAACTAAAACTATTTGCAGGAAGACATTGTTAATTAAATATGTGAATGCATATTACAGTTTGTGTGATTTCGTCTTTCCATAGGCTTATCAGTTTTTGTGGTCTTTCTATCGCTTGAAAAAATGCAGTCTTTAAGCAAATGTATTCTTAAATTTACACTGCACAGCACTTAAAGGAATTTGAAACCACTTTTCTTTTTATATAAAATTTTTTTTTTTTGTATTTTTTTTTTTTTTTGTATGTATATTTATACATACAGTGGGGGAAATAAGTATTTGATCCCCTGCTGATTTTGTAAGTTTACCCCCTTACAAAGACTTGAACAGTCTATAATTTTTATGGAAGGTTTATTTTAACAGAGAGAGACAGAATATCAACAAAAATCCAGAAAAAAAACATTAAATAAAAGTTATAAATTAATTTGTATTTAATTAAGGGAAATAAGTATTTGATCCCCTACCAACCAGCAAGAATTCTGACCCCCACAGACCGGTTATGTGCCCATGAGGCACACAAATTAGTCCTGTCCCTGTATAAAAGACTCCTGTCACAGAATCAGTTTCTTCCGTTCAAATCTCTCGACCACCATGGGCAAGACCAAAGAGCTATCAAAGGACGTCAGGGACAAGATTGTAGACCTGCACAAGGCTGGAATGGGCTACAAGACCATCAGCAAGAAGCTTGGTGATAAAGAGACCACTGTTGGTGCAATAATTCGAAAATGGAAGAAATACAAGATCACAGTCAATCACCTTCACTCTGGAGCTCCATGCAAGATCTCACCTGGTGGGGTAAGAATGATTCTGAGAGAGGTGAGGTCAGTCCAGAATTACACGGGAGGAGCTTGTCAATGATCTCAAGGGAGCTGGGAGCAGAGAAATGCTGGATATGACCCCAAGAACACCATCCCCACTGGGCATTTCTTTGCCTCCAAACACGGCGAGTGGAGTTGATGCCAAAGAGCTCAATTTTGGTCTCATCTGACCATATCACATTCTCCCAAGCTTTCTCTGAATCATTCAGGTGTTCATTGGCAAAACTTCAGACGGGCCTGTACATGAGCCTTCTTGAGCAAAGGGACTTTGTGGGCACTGCAGGATCTCAATCCATTACGGCGAAGTGTGTTACTAATGGTTTTCTTGGTGACTGTGCTCCCAGCTCCCTTGAGATCATTGACAAGCTCCTCCCGTGTAATTCTGGACTGACCTCACCTTTCTCAGAATCATTCTTACCCCACCAGGTGAGATCTTGCATGGAGCTCCAGAGTGAGGGTGATTGTGATCTTGTATTTCTTCCATTTTTGAATTATCGCACCAACAGTGGTCTCTTTCTCACCAAGCTTCTTGCTGATGGTCTTGTAGCCCATTCCAGCCTTGTGCAGGTCTACAATCTTGTCCCTGATGTCCTTTGATAGTTCTTTGGTCTTGCCCATGGTGGTCGAGAGATTTGAACGGAAGAAACTGATTCTGTGACAGTAGTCTTTTATTCAGGGACAGGACTAATTTGTGTGCCTCATGGGCACATAACCGGTCTGTGGGGGTCAGAATTCTTGCTGGTTGGTAGGGGATCAAATACTTATTTCCCTTAATTAAATACAAATTAATTTATAACTTTTATTTAATGTTTTTTCTGGATTTTTTGTTGATATTCTGTCTCTCTCTGTTAAAATAAACCTTCCATAAAAATTATAGACTGTTCAAGTCTTTGTAAGGGGGTAAACTTACAAAATCAGCAGGGGATCAAATACTTATTTCCCCCACTGTATACTGGTGCTGGTCATAAAATTAGAATATCATGAAAAAGTTGATTTATTTCAGTAATTCCATTCAAAAAGTGAAACTTGTATATTATATTCATTCATTACACACAGACTGATTGTTTCAAATGTTTATTTCTTTTAATGTTGATGATTATAACTGACAACTAATGAAAACCCCAAATTCAGTATCTCAGAAAATTAGAATATTACTTAAGACCAATACAAAAAAAGGATTTTTAGAAATGTTGGCCAACTGAAAAGTATGAAGATGAAAAGTATGAGCATGTACAGCACTCAATACTTAGTTGGGGCTCCTTTTGCCTGGATTACTGCAGCAATGTGGCGTGGCATGGAGTCCATCAGTCTGTGGCACTGCTCAGGTGTTATGAGAGCCCAGGTTGCTCTGATAGTGGCCTTCAGCTCTTCTGAATTGTTGGGTCTGGCGTATCGCATCTTCCTCTTCACAATACCACATAGATTTTCCATGGGGTTAAGGTCAGGCGAGTTTGCTGGCCAATTAAGAACAGGGATACCATGGTCCTTAAACCAGGTACTGGTAGCTTTGGCACCGTGTGCAGGTGCCAAGTCCTGTTGGAAAATGAAATCTGCATCTCCATAAAGTTGGTCAGCAGCAGGAAGCATGAAGTGCTCTAAAACTTCCTGGTAGACGGCTGCGTTGACCTTGGACCTCAGAAAACACAGTGGACCAACACCAGCAGATGACATGGCACTCCAAACCATCACTGACTGTGGAAACTTTACACTGGACCTCAAGCAACGTGGATTCTGTGCCTCTCCTCTCTTCCTCCAGACTCTGGGACCTTGATTTCCAAAGGTAATGCAAAATTTACTTTCATCAGAGAACATAACTTTGGACCACTGAGCAGCCTTTTTGTCTTTAGCCCAGGCGAGACGCTTCTGACGCTGTCTCTTGTTCAAGAGTGGCTTGACACAAGGAATGTGACAGCTGAAACCCATGTCTTGCATACGTCTGTGCGTGGTGGTTCTTGAAGCACTGACTCCAGCTGCAGTCCACTCTTTGTGAATCTCCCCCACATTTTTGAATGGGTTTTGTTTCACAATCCTCTCCAGGGTGCGGTTATCCCTATTGCTTGTACACTTTTTTTCTACCACGTCTTTTCCTTCCCTTCGCCTCTCTATTAATGTGCTTGGACACAGAGCTCTGTGAACAGCCAGCCTCTTTAGCAATGACCTTTTGTGTCTTGCCCTCCTTGTGCAAGGTGTCAATGGTCGTCTTTTGGACAACTGTCAAGTCAGCAGTCTTCCCCATGATTGTGTAGCCTACAGAACTAGACTGAGAGACCATTTAAAGGCCTTTGCAGGTGTTTTGAGTTAATTAGCTGATTAGAGTGTGGCACCAGGTGTCTTCAATATTGTGCCTTGTCACAATATTCTCATTTTCTGAGATACTGAACTTGGGGTTTTCATTAGTTGTCAGTTATAATCATCAACATTAAAAGAAATAAACATTTGAAATATATCAGTCTGTGTGTAATGAATGAATATAATATACAAGTTTCACTTTTTGAATGGAATTACTGAAATAAATCAACTTTTTCATGATATTCTAATTTTATGACCAGCACCAATAGTATATATACAGTATATATACAGTATATATACGTATATATATACAGTGTATCACAAAAGTGAGTACACCTCTCACATTTCTGCAGATATTTAAGTATATCTTTTCATGGGACAACACTGACAAAATGACACTTTGACACAATGAAAAGTAGTCTGTGTGCAGCTTATATAACAGTGTAAATTTATTCTTCCCTCAAAATAACTCAATATACAGCCATTAATGTCTAAACCATCGGCAACAAAAGTGAGTACACCCCTAAGAGACTACACCCCTAAATGTCCAAATTGAGCACTGCTTGTCATTTTCCCTCCAAAATGTCATGTGATTTGTTAGTGTTACTAGGTCTCAGGTGTGCATAGGGAGCAGGTGTGTTCAATTTAGTAGTACAGCTCTCACACTCTCTCATACTGGTCACTGAAAGTTCCAACATGGCACCTCATGGCAAAGAACTCTCTGAGGATCTTAAAAGACGAATTGTTGCGCTACATAAAGATGGCCAAGGCTACAAGAAGATTGCCAACACCCTGAAACTGAGCTGCAGCACAGTGGCCAAGATCATCCAGCGTTTTAAAAGAGCAGGGTCCACTCAGAACAGACCTCGCGTTGGTCGTCCAAAGAAGCTGAGTGCACGTGCTCAGCGTCACATCCAACTGCTGTCTTTGAAAGATAGGCGCAGGAGTGCTGTAAGCATTGCTGCAGAGATTGAAAAGGTGGGGGGTCAGCCTGTCAGTGCTCAGACCATACGCCGCACACTACATCAAATTGGTCTGCATGGCTGTCACCCCAGAAGGAAGCCTCTTCTGAAGTCTCTACACAAGAAAGCCCGCAAACAGTTTGCTGAAGACATGTCAACAAAGGACATGGATTACTGGAACCATGTCCTATGGTCTGATGAGACCAAGATTAATTTGTTTGGTTCAGATGGTCTCAAGCATGTGTGGCAGCAATCAGGTGAGGAGTACAAAGATAAGTGTGTCATGCCTACAGTCAAGCATGGTGGTGGGAATGCCATGGTCTGGGGCTGCATGAGTGCAGCAGGTGTTGGGGAGTTACATTTCATTGAGGGACACATGAACTCCAATATGTACTGTGAAATACTGAAGCAGAGCATGATCCCCTCCCTCCGGAAACTGGGTCGCAGGGCAGTGTTCCAGCATGATAATGACCCCAAACACACCTCTAAGACGACCACTGCTTTATTGAAGAGGCTGAGGGTAAAGGTGATGGACTGGCCAAGCATGTCTCCAGACCTAAACCCAATAGAACATCTTTGGGGCATCCTCAAGAGGAAGGTGGAGGAGCGCAAAGTCTCGAATATCCGCCAGCTCCGTGATGTCGTCATGGAGGAGTGGAAAAGCATTCCAGTGGCAACCTGTGAAGCTCTGGTAAACTCCATGCCCAGGAGAGTTAAGGCAGTTCTGGGAAATAATGGTGGCCACACAAAATATTGACACTTCAGGAACTTTCACGAAGGGGTGTACTCACTTTTGTTGCCGGTGGTTTAGACATTAATGGCTGTATATTGAGTTATTTTGAGGGAGGAATAAATTTACACTGTTATATAAGCTGCACACAGACTACTTTTCATTGTGTCAAAGTGTCATTTTGTCAGTGTTGTCCCATGAAAAGATATACTTAAATATCTGCAGAAATGTGAGGGGTGTACTCACTTTTGTGATACACTGTATATATATATATATACAGGGGTTGGACAAAATAACTGAAACACCTGGTTTTAGACCACAATAATTTATTAGTATGGTGTAGGGCCTCCTTTTGCGGCCAATACAGCATCAATTCGTCTTGGAAATGACATATACAAGTCCTGCACAGTGGTCAGAGGGATTTTAAGCCATTCTTCTTGCAGGATAGTGGCCAGGTCACTACGTGATGCTGGTGGAGGAAAACGTTTCCTGACTCGCTTCTCCAAAACACCCCAAAGTGGCTCAATAATATTTAGATCTGGTGACTGTGCAGGCCATGGGAGATGTTCAACTTCACTTTCATGTTCATCAAACCAATCTTTCACCAGTCTTGCTGTGTGTATTGGTGCATTGTCATCCTGATATACGGCACCGCCATTGGATGCACATGGTCCTCCAGAATGGTTCGGTAGTCCTTGGCAGTGACGCGCCCATCTAGCACAAGTATTGGGCCAAGGGAATGCCATGATATGGCAGCCCAAACCATCACTGATCCACCCCCATGCTTCACTCTGGGCATGCAACAGTCTGGGTGGTACGCTTCTTTGGGGCTTCTCCACACCGTAACTCTCCCGGATGTGGGGAAAACAGTAAAGGTGGACTCATCAGAGAACAATACATGTTTCACATTGTCCACAGCCCAAGATTTGAGCTCCTTGCACCATTGAAACCGACGTTTGGCATTGGCACGAGTGACCAAAGGTTTGGCTATAGCAGCCCGGCCGTGTATATTGACCCTGTGGAGCTCCCGACGGACAGTTCTGGTGGAAACAGGAGAGTTGAGGTGCACATTTAATTCTGCCGTGATTTGGGCAGCCGTGGTTTTATGTTTTTTGGATACAATCCGGGTTAGCACCCGAACATCCCTTTCAGACAGCTTCCTCTTGCGTCCACAGTTAATCCTGTTGGATGTGGTTTGTCCTTCTTGGTGGTATGCTGACATTACCCTGGATACCGTGGCTCTTGATACATCACAAAGACTTGCTGTCTTGGTCACAGATGCGCCAGCAAGACGTGCACCAACAATTTGTCCTCTTTTGAACTCTGGTATGTCACCCATAATGTTGTGTGCATTGCAATATTTTGAGCAAAACTGTGCTCTTACCCTGCTAATTGAACCTTCACACTCTGCTCTTACTGGTGCAATGTGCAATTAATGAAGATTGGCCACCAGACTGGTCCAATTTAGCCATGAAACCTCCCACACTAAAATGACAGGTGTTTCAGTTATTTTGTCCAACCCCTGTATATATACAGTGTATCACAAAAGTGAGTACACCCCTCACATTTCTGCAAATATTTTATTATATCTTTTCATGGGACAACACTATAGACATGAAACTTGGATATAACTTAGAGTAGTCAGTGTACAACTTGTATAGCAGTGTAGATTTACTGTCTTCTGAAAATAACTCAACACACAGCCATTAATGTCTAAATGGCTGGCAACATAAGTGAGTACACCCCACAGTGAACATGTCCAAATTGTGCCCAAAGTGTCAATATTTTGTGTGACCACCATTATTATCCAGCACTGCCTTAACCCTCCTGGGCATGGAATTCACCAGAGCTGCACAGGTTGCTACTGGAATCCTCTTCCACTCCTCCATGATGACATCACGGATCTGGTGGATGTTAGACACCTTGAACTCCTCCACCTTCCACTTGAGGATGCGCCACAGGTGCTCAATTGGGTTTAGTCCATCACCTTTACCTTCAGCTTCCTTTTCAGTTTTCGAAAGGGAGGGGATCATGCTCTGTTTCAGAATGTCACAGTACATGTTGGAATTCATGTTTCCCTCAATGAACTGCAGCTCCCCAGTGCCAGCAACACTCATGCAGCCCAAGACCATGATGCTACCACCACCATGGTTGACTGTAGGCAAGATACAGTTGTCTTGGTACTTCTCACCAGGGCGCCGCCACACATGCTGGACACCATCTAAGCCAAACAAGTTTATCTTGGTCTCGTCAGACCACAGGGCATTCCAGTAATCCATGTTCTTGGACTGCTTGTCTTCAGCAAACTGTTTGCGGGCTTTCTTGTGCGTCAGCTTCTTTCTGGGATGACGACCATGCAGACCGAGTTGATGCAGTGTGCGGCGTATGGTCTGAGCACTGACGGGCTGACCTCCCACGTCTTCAACCTCTGCAGCAATGCTGGCAGCACTCATGTGTCTTTTTTTTAAAGCCAACCTCTGGATATGACGCCGAACACGTGGACTCAACTTCTTTGGTCGACCCTGGCGAAGCCTGTTCCGAGTGGAACCTGTCCTGGAAAACCGCTGTATGACCTTGGCCACCATGCTGTAGCTCAGTTTCAGGGTGTTAGCAATCTTCTTATAGCCCAGGCCATCTTTGTGGAGAGCAACAATTCTATTTCTCACATCCTCAGAGAGTTCTTTGCCATGAGGCGCCATGTTGAATATCCAGTGGCCAGTATGAGAGAATTGTACCCAAAACACCAAATTTAACAGCCCTGCTCCCCATTTACACCTGGGACCTTGACACATGACACCAGGGAGGGACAACGACACATTTGGGCACAATTTGGACATGTTCACTGTGGGGTGTACTCACTTATGTTGCCAGCTATTTAGACATTAATGGCTGTGTGTTGAGTTATTTTCAGAAGACAGTAAATCTACACTGCTATACAAGCTGTACACTGACTACTCTAAGTTATATCCAAGTTTCATGTCTATAGTGTTGTCCCATGAAAAGATATAATAAAATATTTGCAGAAATGTGAGGGGTGTACTCACTTTTGTGATACACTGTATATATATATATATATATATATATATATATATATATATATATACAGTATATATACAGGGGTTGGACAAAATAACTGAAACACCTGGTTTTAGACCACAATAATTTATTAGTATGGTGTAGGGCCTCCTTTTGCGGCCAATACAGCGTCAATTCGTCTTGGAAATGACATATACAAGTCCTGCACAGTGGTCAGAGGGATTTTAAGCCATTCTTCTTGCAGGATAGTGGCCAGGTCACTACGTGATGCTGGTGGAGGAAAACGTTTCCTGACTCGCTTCTCCAAAACACCCCAAAGTGGCTCAATAATATTTAGATCTGGTGACTGTGCAGGCCATGGGAGATGTTCAACTTCACTTTCATGTTCATCAAACCAATCTTTCACCAGTCTTGCTGTGTGTATTGGTGCATTGTCATCCTGATACACGGCACCGCCATTGGATGCACATGGTCCTCCAGAATGGTTCGGTAGTCCTTGGCAGTGACGCGCCCATCTAGCACAAGTATTGGGCCGAGGGAATGCCATGATATGGCAGCCCAAACTATCACTGATCCACCCCCATGCTTCACTCTGGGCATGCAACAGTCTGGGTGGTACGCTTCTTTGGGGCTTCTCCACACCGTAACTCTCCCGGATGTGGGCAAAACAGTAAAGGTGGACTCATCAGAGAACAATACATGTTTCACATTGTCCACAGCCCAAGATTTGCGCTCCTTGCACCATTGAAACCGACGTTTTCATTGGCACGAGTGACCAAAGGTTTGGCTATAGCAGCCCGGCCGTGTATATTGACCCTGTGGAGCTCCCGACGGACAGTTCTGGTGGAAACAGGAGAGTTGAGGTGCACATTTAATTCTGCCGTGATTTGGGCAGCCGTGGTTTTATGTTTTTTGGATACAATCCGGGTTAGCACCCGAACATCCCTTTCAGACAGCTTCCTCTTGCGTCCACAGTTAATCCTGTTGGATGTGGTTTGTCCTTCTTGGTGGTATGCTGACATTACCCTGGATACCGTGGCTCTTGATACATCACAAAGACTTGCTGTCTTGGTCACAGATGCGCCAGCAAGACGTGCACCAACAATTTGTCCTCTTTTGAACTCTGGTATGTCACCCATAATGTTGTGTGCATTGCAATATTTTGAGCAAAACTGTGCTCTTACCCTGCTCATTGAACCTTCACACTCTGCTCTTACTGGTGCAATGTGCAATTAATGAAGATTGGCCACCAGACTGGTCCAATTTAGCCATGAAACCTCCCACACTAAAATTACAGGTGTTTCAGTTATTTTGTCCAACCCCTGTATATATATATATATATATATATATATATTTTTTTTTTATATATATATATATATACAGTGTATCACAATAGTGAGTACACCCCTCACATTTCTGCAGATATTTAAGTATATCTTTTCATGGGACAACACTGACAAAATGACACTTTGACACAATGAAAAGTAGTCTGTGTGCAGCTTATATAACAGTGTAAATTTATTCTTCCCTCAAAATAACTCAATATACAGCCATTAATGTCTAAACCACCGGCAACAAAAGTGAGTACACCCCTTAGTGAAAGTTTCTGAAGTGTCAATATTTTGTGTGGCCACCATTATTTCCCAGAACTGCCTTAACTCTCCTGGGCATGAAGTTTACCAGAGCTTCACAGGTTGCCACTGGAATGCTTTTCCACTCCTCCATGACGACATCACGGAGCTGGCGGATATTCGAGACTTTGCGCTCCTCCACCTTCCGCTTAAGGATGCCCCAAAGATGTTCTATTGGGTTTAGGTCTGGAGACATGCTTGGCCAGTCCAACACCTTTACCCTCAGCCTCTTCAATAAAGCAGTGGTCGTCTTAGAGGTGTGTTTGGGGTCATTATCATGCTGGAATACTGCCCTGCGACCCAGTTTCCGGAGGGAGGGGATCATGCTCTGCTTCAGTATTTCACAGTACATATTGGAGTTCATGTGTCCCTCAATGAAATGTAACTCCCCAACACCTGCTGCACTCATGCAGCTCCAGACCATGGCATTCCAACCACCATGCTTGACTGTAGGCATGACACACTTATCTTTGTACTCCTCACCTGATTTCCGCCACACATGCTTGAGACCATCTGGACCAAACAAATTAATCTTGGTCTCATCAGACCATAGGACATGGTTCCAGTAATCCATGTCTTTTGTTGACATGTCTTCAGCAAACTGTTTGCGGGCTTTCTTGTGTAGAGACTTCAGAAGAGGCTTCCTTCTGGGGTGACAGCCATGCAGACCAATTTGATGTAGTGTGCGGCGTATGGTCTGAGCACTGACAGGCTGACCCCCCACCTTTTCAATCTCTGCAGCAATGCTGACAGCACTCCTGCGCCTATCTTTCAAAGACAGCAGTTGGATGTGACGCTGAGCACGTGCACTCAGCTTCTTTGGACGACCAACGCGAGGTCTGTTCTGAGTGGACCCTGCTCTTTTAAAACGCTGGATGATCTTGGCCACTGTGCTGCAGCTCAGTTTCAGGGTGTTGGCAATCTTCTTGTAGCCTTGGCCATCTTCATGTAGCGCAACAATTCGTCTTTTAAGATCCTCAGAGAGTTCTTTGCCATGAGGTGCCATGTTGGAACTTTCAGTGACCAGTATGAGAGAGTGTGAGAGCTGTACTACTAAATTGAACACACCTGCTCCCTATGCACACCTGAGACCTAGTAACACTAACAAGTCACATGACATTTTGGAGGGAAAATGACAAGCAGTGCTCAATTTGGACATTTAGGTGTGTAGTCTCTTAGGGGTGTACTCACTTTTGTTGCCGGTGGTTTAGACATTAATGGCTGTATATTGAGTTATTTTGAGGGAAGAATAAATTTACACTGTTATATAAGCTGCACACAGACTACTTTTCATTGTGTCAAAGTGTCATTTTGTCAGTGTTGTCCCATGAAAAAATATACTTAAATATCTGCAGAAATGTGAGGGGTGTACTCACTTTTGTGATACACTGTATATATAGTCCATATACAGTGTATCACAAAAGTGAGTACACCCCTCACATTTCTGCAGATATTGAAGTATATCTTTTCATGGGACAACACTGACAAAATGACACTTTGACACAATGAAAAGTAGTCTGTGTGCAGCTTATATAACAGTGTAAATTTATTCTTCCCTCAAAATAACTCAATATACAGCCATTAATGTCTAAACCACCGGCAACAAAAGTGAGTACACCCCTTAGTGAAAGTTCCTGAAGTGTCAATATTTTGTGTGGCCACCATTATTTCCCAGAACTGCCTTAACTCTCCTGGGCATGGAGTTTACCAGAGCTTCACAGGTTGCCACTGGAATGCTTTTCTACTCCTCCATGACGACATCACGGAGCTGGCGGATATTCGAGACTTTGCGCTCCTCCACCTTCCGCTTGAGGATGCCCCAAAGATGTTCTATTGGGTTTAGGTCTGGAGACATGCTTGGCCAGTCCATCACCTTTACCCTCAGCCTCTTCAATAAAGCAGTGGTCATCTTAGAGGTGTGTTTGGGGTCATTATCATGCTGGAACACTGCCCTGCGACCCAGTTTCCGGAGGGAGGGGATCATGCTCTGCTTCAGTATTTCACACTACATATTGGAGTTCATGTGTCCCTCAATGAAATGTAACTCTCCAACACCTGCTGCACTCATGCAGCCCCAGACCATGGCATTCCCACCACCATGCTTGACTGTAGGCATGACACACTTATCTTTGTACTCCTCACCTGATTGCCGCCACACATGCTTGAGACCATCTGAACCAAACAAATTAATCTTGGTCTCATCAGACCATAGGACATGGTTCCAGTAATCCATGTCCTTTGTTGACATGTCTTCAGCAAACTGTTTGCGGGCTTTCTTGTGTAGAGACTTCAGAAGAGGCTTCCTTCTGGGGTGACAGCCATGCAGACCAATTTGATGTAGTGTGCGGCGTATGGTCTGAGCACTGACAGGCTGACCCCCCACCTTTTCAATCTCTGCAGCAATGCTGACAGCACTCCTGCGCCTATCTTTCAAAGACAGCAGTTGGATGTGACGCTGAGCACGTGCACTCAGCTTCTTTGGACGACCAACGCGAGGTCTGTTCTGAGTGGACCCTGCTCTTTTAAAACGCTGGATGATCTTGGCCACTGTGCTGCAGCTCAGTTTCAGGGTGTTGGCAATCTTCTTGTAGCCTTGGCCATCTTCATGTAGCGCAACAATTCGTCTTTTAAGATCCTCAGAGAGTTCTTTGCCATGAGGTGCCATGTTGGAACTTTCAGTGACCAGTATGAGAGAGTGTGAGAGCTGTACTACTAAATTGAACACACCTGCTCCCTATGCATACCTGAGACCTAGTAACACTAACAAATCACATGACATTTTAGAGGGAAAATGACAAGCAGTGCTCAATTTGGACATTTAGGGGTGTAGTCTCTTAGGGGTGTACTCACTTTTGTTGCCGATGGTTTAGACATTAATTGCTGTATATTGAGTTATTTTGAGGGAAGAATAAATTTACACTGTTATATAAGCTGCACACAGACTACTTTTCATTGTGTCAAAGTGTCATTTTGTCAGTGTTGTCCCATGAAAAGATATACTTAAATATCTGCAGAAATGTGAGGGGTGTACTCACTTTTGTGATACACTGTATATTTTTTAATATTTTTTAATCCTGTGCTGCCACCTATCACATTCTTTAAAATTTAAATCTGTGCTGCTATATAATTTATATAATTCATTGGTATATTTTTATATCTAAATCCTGTGATACTATGTATCAATAATTTTCTCGCTTAATTCCGTGCGAGCCAAAATGCAACGAAATTTCGTTCTGCGTACACTTGTGTATAATGAATGACAATAAAGGTTGTCTAAGTCTAAGTCTTTCTCAGCTTTTGTGACTCCTTGGTAACTCAGCTCTTTAGTTTTCACCATGGTTGCATCAACACTTGAGTCTCTGGTGATGTTTATACATGTATTTATAGAACACATTACAGCTGAAGCAAATTAAGGGTGGTTATTGAGTTCACAATTGTTTAATCATATTGCAACCAAATGTATCTCATACAGATTAGCAGTAGGTTTAAGGTCAGTAATATTATGTAGGGGTTCATTAATTGTGCAGTAACATTTAACTGATAAAGCATTTTTAATGTTTACAAACTCAATAGAGTAAGAATAAAAGGTACTAAAATTATGTATGTATTTATGTATACATAACAACTGCTTTAGCTTAATTAAGACTGAGGTGGGTTTAGAACACTTGATACAAAGAGCTTGAGGCTCAAAACGTTGGCATTGTTTTACCTCAGAACAGTGGGTTAGTGAGAAAAAGGGGGGCATAATCTCTGTATGATCCAGAAACAATGATGTCTTTTATCATGTTGGCCCATATTAAATATTAATAATAAATATGAGAAGATCCAAAACATAAAACGGTTCATTTAACAGCTTTTTTCTGCTCCTCTTTAAACAGCTTCCTCTTCAGCCTGGCTTGCTGTCTTCATTATCCTTATCTATGTTACCACTTCCTGCTGTGTGGTGGTGGAATTTTGCAAGTTGTATGGGTGGTACGCATACCCCACTATCTGCTTGCATGGAGTCCCATATACAGAAACCTTTTTTCCAACCAAGAGCTGCTAAAAACATTTGAATTTTATTTGTATTTTTTTAATATAGTGAAATTTTTTATGTTTATCAGTACAAACAACAAAATGTTAATAAAATGCATGTCTCAAATCTGCAATAAATAAATTAAAATATTGCCTATATAAAAAACTATGACACTCGAGTTGTGTGGCATCCACACTACCTGATTTACCACTTTGCTGCTTCTCAATAAACGAAAAACTGTAATTACATGAACTCTGGATACCCTTTTACCAGCCTGTGTGGCAAAGCTGCCTTCACTTTAAGTTTGACCAATGCAATGCCCGTCTCTGCATTTCTCTAGAGATAATTATGGTGCTGTGTTGCCAGGCAGTACAGATGGAAGCAATCTGCATACCTGCCTAAACTCTGGGTTAGTTAAAGCTGAGTCTGGGTGTCTGAAGAGGAAATCCTTGATCTTCAAGAGGTAGAAACGCTGCAGAACTCATGTTCCGCTCTCTCCTGGGGAAACGAGAGATGAGTAGTAGCCTGCTGTTATAAGGTGTAAATGACAGTGCTGGAGATTGATGGTGCGGCTAGGAGCTGAAATGCATCTTTACTCTAAGCAAAAGCCCTTCATCTATGGTTCCAATTAAAATTTCCACAACTTAGGCTGATGGCGCCAGGAAGTCTGTTAAAGAAAGTAGGTAGATAAAGACCATTCTGGTCATGCTGCTCTGTCATTAAAAAGCTGTTAGGAAGCTTACGCTGGCTTAGAACTAGGTGATTAAAACAATTTAAGTAATCTATGGGGTAAAACAACTAGCCTTTTCAATATATAAAAGAAAACATTTACATTTTTGGCATTTAACAGACGCTCTTATCCAGAGCGACTTACAGAAGTGCTTCCATAGTAAACATTACCTTACTCTAGTTTAAGTACAGTCCAAGAACACATCTGCTAAAACCCTGTTAGAACCAAAGTTTTTTTTTTTTTTTTTAATAAGAGTGTTAGTAAGTAAGTACAAGTCAGCTTAAGTGTTTAGTAAAGAGGTGATGAAGGTTTTTAATCGTCTTTTGAAGAGAGCGAGAGACTCAGATGTTCGGACAGACAAGGGAAGTTCGTTCCACCACTTGAGTGCCAGTACAGAGAAGAGCCTTGATGCTTGTCTTCCTCGAGTCCTGGGTGTAGGATCAAGTTGAGCAAGACTAGTGCTCGGAGGTTGCGTGGTACAGAGCGGGGTTTTATTAGACCACGAAGGTAGCTTGGGGCTGATCCATTTTTAGCTTTGTAGGCGAGCATCAGTGTTTTAAACTGAATGCGTGCAGCTACAGGAAGCCAGTGAAGAGAACACAGCAGTGGGGTGATGTGGCAGTGTTTAGGTTGGTTAAAAACCAGGCGAGCAGCTGCATTTTGAATCAGTTGCATGGGTTTAATAGTGGACATGAGAGCACCTGCCAGGAGGGAGTTGCAGTAGTCCAGCCGTGAGATTACAAGTGACTGGACCAGAATCTGAGTGGCTTCCATGGAGAGAAATGGATGAATCTTCCTAATGTTGTAGAAAAGGAACTGGCACTGGATCTTTTCATGTTGGCTATATGAGAAGAGAAGGTCAGCTGGTTATCCAGGACGACACCAAGGCTCCTTAAATTATCAGGTCTGACTTGGGAGTCATCAAGAGAGATGACTAGGTAACATGTAACAGCTCTGTCTTACTGGGATTGAGTTTTAGATGATGAGCAGACATCCTTTGTAAGATCTCTCGCAGACATGCTGAGATGCGAGCTGAGAAGGAGGAAGATGTGTGTGAAGGAGGAAATGACAGAATGAGTTGAGTGTCATCTGTATAGGAGTGGTAAATAAAGCCATTGGAGGCCATCCATTGCCATGCCAAACCAGTTACTCCAAAGTTGGAGAGAGTAGACAGGAGAATGCTGTGATTCACTGTGTCAAAGGCTACAGATAGGTCAAGAAGAATGAGGACCGATGACAGAAAACAGAATATAACATTAAAACATTTCTGTGTAGAATAACAATTTACAACTGAGGCCAAACTTTTTTTTTGGAATGCAATACATTATTTGTTATAATTTTATATATATGAATAATCAGCATAACAATGTAAGTGAAAAGTTGAATCTTTAAAAATTTGACATAAATTTAATTTTTTTTAAACTTATTGATATGGCCATATTTATTTTAAAAAAATGCATTTTCTCCCAATCTAGTCGTATTTAATTACATTTTGCATTCCTCTACTGCTGCTGACCTCCACTCCTGATTGAAAAGAGCCATGACTAACACACGCCTGCTCAGACGTGTGCAGTAGCTGAATGTGTGTGTTGTCTATATCAGAAGCATGATTTCAGTATTGGAGTCTATATTTGCATTTATTATTTATTTACGCCCTCTGATGGACTGGCGACCATCCACTCAGTAAATCAGATACACCACAAGCCTGAATAGGATAAAGTGGTGGTAAAACAGACAGTGGATTAATAAATAATTTATTTAATAGAGGCCAAGCAAGCTCAAAAATCCCGTAACCATAATTGTAACTTAATAATAGCAGCACAAAGCCTTTCTCTAATAATCTGGTTTGTATGTAGGTAATTTAATGTATTTTAATGCAAACTGTATTCGGCTGAATAGCAAATATGCAGATTTAAAGCCAAGAAAATTTCTAGTGAATTTACATGAATTACTGCTTGCCAACCAACTGTAGCATTTGATTCTCACTGAATAATAGAAACTAAACATGTAAAAAATATTGCATAATTATTATTTTATGTAGATAACATTCACACTAGGCTAATGAGCCTATCTTAAGTTGATCTCTATAGTATTCAGTAACTTTAAGATCCTTTAAAAATATTCTAAATATAGAATGTAATTGGTTCATAATTGTAAAGCTTGAATAGTGGCAGCACCCTTAATTTGTTATTGTTCAGAGCAGACAGTGGGTGTGTTTGAAAACCTAGTGAGCATTCTACATAGACAGCATTTTACGTCATCCTACGCGTGCTCCCGAGAAAGAGGCTGTTTAAATTCTTAGATGCCTTAAAATGCTGCCTATTAAGGCACCTTGAATCTGAACGGTAATTTGACAGAATTACAAGGGAGCATCCGATGCTGCCTTAGCGGTGAAGGCAAACGTAAATAAATTATCATTGGTTTTTAATTTGTATAAACTTGCACAAGTGTCATTTATTTGCAAATTCAGGCTTGTCAGCAAATTTAACTGTTTTTGGTACATGGAGGGAGATGTTAGTTGACATGCTAGCGCGTTGTGCCACCTCATCCCGTCCCAACCTGACTTCGAACACACCCAATATGTTTCAATTGTAAAAATATGTAAAAACAAGGTTTACCACCGTGACATAAATAGAAGAAACTGTGGTTAATTGTATACTGGACTATCTCCGCTGGTTAAACCAGTGATGGATCCGTTAGTTTGCCTACCAGCCAGGCATTGGGTGGATGATGCAATCATCTACCTTCTTCAAAGATCCCTCTCTCATCTCGACAGGGCAGGAAGCACTGTGAGGATCATGTTCTTCGACCTTTCTAGTGCATTTAACACCATCAGGCCCACTATACTGAGGAACAAGATGGAGATTGCAGGGGTGGATCATCAACTCACCACATGGACAATAGACTATTTAACTAACGGACCACAGTTTGTGCGGCTTAAGGACTGCGTTTCGGACACAATCCTCTGCAGCACTGGGGCTCCACAAGGGACAGTCCTGGCCCCATTCCTCTTCACCCTCTACACCGCGGACTTCACCTACAATACAGCAACCTGTCATCTTCAGAAGTTCTCCGATGACTCGGCTGTTGTTGGCTACATCCTGGATGGAGACGACAGTGAGTATAGGGAACTCACCAAGAACTTTGTAGACTGGTGTGGACAGAATTACATCGAGATCAACACCAGCAAGACAAAACAGCTGGTGTTGGACATTCGAAGGTCTAAACCACATCCACTGAAACCGGTGAGCATCCAGGGACGGAATATCGAGATTGTTAACTCCTATAGGTACCTGGGTGTTCACCTTAACAATAAACTGGACTGGTCGGATAATACACAGGCCTTGTACAAGAAGGGCCAAAGCCGACTCTATTTGTTGAGGAGGCTCCGGTCTTTTGGAATACAGGGGGCCCTTCTCAGCTCTTTTTATGACTCATAAAAATGGTGGTGGCATCAGCCATTTTCTATGGTGTTATCTGCTGGGGCAGCAGCATGACAGCAGCAGACAGGAAGAAACTGGACAAACTGATTAGAAAGGCGAGTTCTGTCCTGGGCTGCACCCTGGACTCGGTGGAAGCAGTATGGGAGAGAAGGATGATGGCCAAGCTGTCATCCTTAATGGAGAACACTGATCACCCACTGCATGAAACTGTGGCTGCACTGGGCAGCTCCTTTAGCGACAGGCTTCTTCACCCGCGTTGCTCAAAGGAGAGATACCGCAGCTCCTTTCTTCCTTCTGCTGTCAGACTCTACAACCAGCACCGCCCCAAACGTAGATAATCACCATCACAATAATTCACATGGTTTTTAATATTCTCTGTGCAATTACTTTTTAAAATATGTGCAATACCTGCTGTACTTTGTGCAATACATTTTAATAACTGTGCAATATTTGGTTAACTTCCTTCATAAATACTGTTTATAATTTTGTAATTTTTTACATATTCTTACTTTTTAATATATGTGTACATACATGTAAACACTTTGTAATTTTCTATTTTTGTATTCTTGAAAGCTGCTGTAACACTACACATTTCCCCCTGTGGGATAATAAAAGGCTATCTTATGTTATATATTTGTTGTTTAAGCACTAGAAAAATGCACTAGACAATGTCATTGGGAAAAAATCTTGTTCTGATTTATTCACAGACCTGGAGAAGTAAAAAGTTAGTGGTGTGGAAATTTTGATTGTACATAAATTTGACATCTACAAACATGCATAAGCATTGATATTCCTTTGAGTACTAAAAGGTTTTAATTAACAGAACATACACATAGTTCCATTAAAAGCTTTGTGTTAATTCATATATCACAATTCTAGTGCTTCAATATTTAGATAAAATATCCAGGGGCTAAAGGTATTTTGGTCCATATGAACCCGTGGCTTTAGTTAACAACGATTTTCTGTCATGTTTTATTCGTCAATGTAAAACAAATTACAGTTAAAAGCAATCTACAAAAATGATTTAAAAATATAACAATGGGAACAACTGTAATTGTACCAAGAAAAGACAGACACATCAAATATAGATAGGGTTACAGTTTTTTTCGTTGTTGCAAAGTAAGCGCCACAGCACCACTATATATAGAAATATTCAGTGGAGAGGGTTTACAGAATCAGGGAGGGGGGTGCTTTGCACTACTTAATTTTCCTTTCCCTTCTTTCCCTTCTTTTCCGCACCCTTGGGTTTGGGCGTTTTTGGACTGCAGGGTTTAGATACTTTAATGTTTGACTGGCAGTCAGCATTGAACATTGCTTTCTTCAGCGTTCCAGATCTGCTCCGAGTGCCAGTGGATATCTCACACTCGCTCCAGCGGCCAAACTTGTACTTGCAATCAGCTAAAGCAAAATAAGATTAGGAATTAATTTGACTGTCTTAATATATGGAATGAACATGGATTTTTTAATAGCAGAAGCTTATACCTCCAAAGTCTTTCTTCCAGTTGCATGGGATTTTACACTTGGTCTTCTTGGTCTGATCATTACAGGTGCCCTCACGTACACCTGCCCCACAGTCACCGCTGTTGGGAACACATCTTCCATACACCCACTCAGAGCAGTCCCCTTCTGCTTTCCCCTCCTTTCCTCTCTCTGTGAGAAGGGAAATATTGCATATTACATTTACATTACCCATGATATAATTTTAAAGAGTGAATAAAAAACTGGTTTTGTTTGACTAAAGAATCAAAGTTGCAGACCTTTTGTTTTTCCAGCTTCCACAGTGATTGTCAATGCCATAAGCAGTGCAATCGTTAGTGGGAATAGACTCCTCATCCTGTGGGCAGAAAAAGAAAAAGAAATGAACATCTATAAAGTACACAAATATATATGGTATAATGGAATAATTGGAACATATTGTTTTTCCACTGGCAGCAGAATAGCATCAAATCTCATTATGATTGACGGTAGGTACAGTGTTGTTGGGTGCAAATGCCTCACCTTTTCGCCTGTAAACAAACTTTTGGAAATTGTAACCAAATAGCTCAGTCGTTGTTTCCTCAACCACAAAACACTCCTCCAGAACTCTTTTTGTTTTTAAACCAATAGTAACATAAAGTTTGTTTAACTGTGGCTAACAGATGTTCCAAAAGCTTCTTTTTTATGGCAAACCTGTTTTGTTGGTTTTTAAATAAAAGCTGATAAAACAAACTGTAGTACAGTACATCCTGGCGCCACCTCTTCCAGAATCAAATGATGCACACGTGCCCAGTTGTCTACAAATTCTTCAAGAAAACCAATTTTCCATTGCTCTAGTATCCAGTTCCAATGCCTACATGCTCACCGTAGGTGTTTTTGTCATAAGACAGGAGTTGGCATAGACCCTTGACTACGCAGCCTCACACACAGGGCGCCATGCACAGTGTGTTTTGACATATTTACCTCATTGCCAATATTAAACTGATTTGCAATTTATGCCACAGTAGCCCTTCTATTAGTCCGAGTGCCAAAGCCTTAATGTCATTGAGCCTTGGCCCCTCAACAAGCTGTTGGCAGTTCTTGTCTATCCTCGGTCCATGACAGATACTCACTACAGCTGTCTGTGAGCACTCTTTGCTATTTGAGATACTTCAACCCAATCATCTGACCATAACAAAATAACCTGTATCTTTATGCTGATCATATCTGCTGCATTCAACATATGTACTACAAGTATCTGCCACCAGCCCATCATAATACAACAGCCCAAGTGTTTTTTATTACAGTCTGTTGCTGTATGTCATAATTGTAACAAAAGAAGTAACAAAATCAAAAGGCATTTAGATGTATTTATCATAACCACTGGTAGAAGTTTAGTTATTACACCAATGCAAACACTGCTATAGCTTTTATAATTACATGTAATTATATCATTTATATAAAATAGGATTGCACCAATGACAATCCCCTATTGATATGTTTTTGGTTTTTTTTCTTATCGGCCAGTTTAGTTTAGCAAATTTCCAAGCAATATACATATTGTTGTCTTTTCAATTTTTTCCTAAACATTTTTAGACCCAATAAAGTAAAGAAAGTGCCTTTAACCATTTTAATGTGCAGGAAAATGACTGCTCTCCCAAACATTCCATGCGTTGAGTTGGCTAGCATTTATTCCAGTGCTTCCACACAAACACAACACATATACAACTTTTTACTACTTGTTCTGAAGTTTACAACAAAATAAAAAAAAACGTTTTATTATTTAGCATGTACATATGATATACATCGATCAGCCCCAACATTAAAATCAATGAGTGAAATTAAGGTGAAGTGAATATAATGATGTTGTTATAATGGCAACTGTCAAGTAAACAGTTGTATCTAAGAGGCTATGACACTGACTAATCGTGATACCTAGACGACTGGGTCAAAGCATCTCCAAAAACATCAGGTCTTGTGGGGTGTTCCCAGCATGCAGTGGTTAGTCCCTACCAAACATGGTCCAGGAAAGGACAACCAGTGAATCGTTGTCAGGTTATGGGTGCCCAATGCTCACTGCTGCATGTGGGGAGCGAAGGCTAGCTCTTCTGATTTGTGACTGTAGCACAAATTGCTGTACAAGTTTATTCTAAAAAGATGGCAGAACAGCTTGCAGCATATAGGGGTCTGCGTAGCCACAGACTGATCAGAGCGCCCATGCTGACCCATGTCCTCCACGAAGGCACCTTCTGTGTGCACACAAATACCTACAGACTTGGCACAGTTTTTATGCCTGATGCCCCTCCTGACACAACCTTCCTATTTTTATCTGGGCTTGGGACTGGCACTGAAAGTGCACTGATAAGTGTGCCATTGGGAGGACTGGCTTGGGGCTTGCTTACTGTGACATTTGACTGCATGTTAGAAATATATAAGTCAAAATAGTTGTCCAAAAGGGAGTTGTCCACAAGGAAAAGGGTAAAAAGACTTCAATGTTCAAAAGTTTAAGGAACACTGGCTACACTACCTGGACTAGAAAGAGAAAGCTATCACCAGATACCAGCAGATTCCTGAGGCAGCAGGTGGGAAAAAACCCTCAAGTGACTGTAAAAGATCTGCAGCAAGATTTGGTGGCAGCAGGCACTGAGGTTTCAGTTTGCACACTACAGCACATTCTCTGAAAGTCTCCTGGCCCGAACTCAATGATGTAAACCTCTACTGACGCAAAAGCACAAGAAATGTCAGCTCCAATATGCTGGTTGCTCGGTGATGTTCTGGAGCAAGGAGGAAATATCATGCCTTCTGTGAGGAGGCTGAGGCTTGGACACTACTGTACCTTGTAACTGAACAATGAACCAGGCATATCTCAAAGGCCACAAAGGCCTGGTTTTAGAAGATGAGTCCTGGAAGATTCTAGAGTGGCCATCCCAGTCACCTGACTTGAACCCCTTGAACCCCATAAAAAATATCTTGTGGGATTTGAAGAAGGCGGTTGCAGCATTAAAACCTAAGAATATTAGTAAACCAGAGGCCACAGATTCCTCAATAATGCTGCCAGAAGCTGGTGTCTGGCTATGCATCATGTTTGCAGCAGATCATAACAGAAAACGAGTGCTCTACTAAGTACTTAAAGCGCTTGACATGAAGACGTTTAATAATTCTGAGAGTACTCACTAAAAAAGGCATTTTGTATGGAATTTAAGTAATTTAAGTAATATCAAATTATTATTGTTTTGTGTTATAGTCAATTACACATAAATACCAATGTTTATAGAAAGTTAATACCTTGTAAATGTAAATACCTTGTAAATCTCAAGCCTTTTGAGATAATAGTCTGTGTGGAGATTTGAAAGTAAAACATTTTGGAAGACATTGGTCACGTTACATCTGGTGTAAAAAACAACAACATAGTATTCCACAATAACATACCAACATTTAAAACATGCTGGTTGGGTGATATTGTAAGGATGCTTTGCTGCTTGAGTAAACTGTTATTTCTGACAGAACTCTCAGAAATATGACAGAACTGACAGAAATATCAGGTCAGCAGTTTAGTTTAAAGCTCAAGCCCATTAACAAAATAAAGGTTTTGGACTAAGCTAGTCAAAGCCTTGACTTGAGATGCTCTGACAAAACCCTAAACAGTCACTTCATATTTGAAAGTCTTCCAAAGTAGCTAATTTTAAAAAATCTATGAAAAATGTGACTCAAATTCATTTGCAGTGATGTGGTTATTAAAATCAATTGATTGCAGTTACTGTACAGGTGTACCTTTTTAAACACAAGATCAGATTGTTTTTGTTCAGATTGTATTTCACTATGAATTTGTTTTTGTCAGTGTAAATATTTTGTATTAGATTATGTAGTAAAATATAGTTTGAAGGTCTAAAATAACTGAATAGTATGTGGTTCTACAAGCAATTAAAAATGTATTATAAAATAGCATGCAATGTGTTTATCAGATTTAGGCATGTGATGTAAATAAAAGCATAGCTAAAGGAGAATATTGCTTGTCTGAATTACCAGAATATTAGACTTCTAAAAACAAATTTCCTTGTTTTGTTCGATGCCTTTAGAAGACTGTGGGAGGTACAGTTTGATGAAGTATTGTTAATCTTTTTGGAATTACCAGGATTCTACATTTCTACATTAATTATAGTGATAAAGTGGTGTGAACTATATCCAAGTCATAATAATAGATAAACACATTCACTCTAAGGCTAAGAATTTAATGGAATTACAGAACACAGTGATTTACTGTCCAGGCTTCAAAAGTTTGTGAGGCTCTGGGGTAACAGCTCCTCTTCTTTGATATCAAGATGAAAACCAAAGAACCTTAGAGGAACAACTGTAGATATGTATGAAGTTAAAAAGGGCTACAAAAGCTTTTCTAAAGACTTGCACGTTCATCAATCCACAATATGACAAACTGTCTACAAACAGAAAATTCAGCATTTTCTAGGAGTGTATTAGACAAAGATCACACCATTCGGGGAGATAAACAAAAGAACAAATATGTGGAAGAAAAACATGAGAAAATTTCTAGAAGTGGCTAAAGTATCTGTTAATGTGTCCACTATAGGAAAAGAATAAACAGAAATCGCATTAATGAAAAAACACCACAGATAAAATCACTGCCCTCTGAAAAACTGTGGCATGTTATATGGTTGTCAAAATATCCTGGATTTGGTGCATTACACACCAAAAAAACCAACATCTCATCACAACTGATGGCATGGTGGCGGGAGCTTCATGGTTTGGCCGGGCTTTGCTGCTCCAGATCAATTGCAGATTCATTCATCAAGACACTGGTACATGATTGAATATCTTTCTTTAATCGCTGTACCCTGGTCAAGATCAGGCAGGTCCAGACAGAAATACCTTGGACAGGGCGCCAATCCATTGCAAGGCTTTGGCATAGCAAGGCTTAGATAAAGTGGTGGTAAAACATGAGAATGAAAAGAATTACAACAATAACTCTGTGTGACAATGTGAAACATGGTCTTTCCTCTCACACGCTGATTTATAAGCATAAAATTACAGCACTAATCTCAGCTTGACGTCACACCATTAGCAGCTCTTCAGTACACAAACAGTGATCCATTTTGTAGTTGCAAAAAACTCTCTTTGTATATATGGATGGTTGGGGGAGTGCATATGTCAGCTGCGTTTGTACTAAAACAAGGTCTTTCCGATTAAACACGAAGAAAACTCAAACCAAATAAGTGTATCTAAGCAAATCCTGTCAGCCTTAATAGACCTCATGATGAATGTTTCTTTTCCACAAAGCAATGGACTCACAGCTAATAAAATCATAGCAAGGCTCCGCTGTGCATGACTCCATTAAAGTGCCTCTCTATATTTTTTCTCCTTTCTCCTCCTGGGTAGCACAAACACATTACTTCTTTTCATTGCCATTAATGCAGTGCCTCTTTCACTGGCATTCTCCCCCGACTTCATAAATGTAGGGGGCTTTTTGTGGGAACAGAGGGGTGTTCTTAAAGGGCTTCAGGCTGGAATGAGAGAGAGGAGCCCGATTCAGTGGCTGGAAACAAAAGGCGGCTCACGTCTATTTTTCCTCCCCCGCTTTTTTTTTTCCGAAAGAGCCAGAGAACAGATCCCATGCCGTATTTCTGGGCAAGCTTGCTGAATGTAAGCTTATTTGCATCGGAGGACAAAAACAGCTCTGTGGAGAAGCAGTTGGATGCTGGCCGCCTGTGGAGAGCTGTGGCCTGGATGCTTTGGGAATCATGAGGGTTGCCAGATTGAGTTGACTGTTTCCAACCCAATCATGATTGAAAACCTGGCTGAATTATAATTAAATTACAGTATATCACATTACTGTCTGTATTGACTGAATTATACCAAAACAATGCCATTTTTACATTCCAGCTACATTTCTTCCGGGAGCACAGAGATCACTGACAAGCTCATTTTGATTAAACTGGGTTTGTAAATGAAGAGACTTCTGGCTCAATGAAACCGCACGGCTTAATTTTACACACAGATTTTTGAATCTGAATTATGCAACTACTTTTAGTTAAAATAAAAGCATTATTGACTGTATAAATAAATAAAATACTGGACAATTTAGCCTAGAGTGGATTTTTAAAGATTTTTTATATAGTTATATATTATTTCATTTCTTTTTAAAGTAGTTAAAACACAAAAGGAAAATTGCCAGTACTTTTTTTTCTTCTTTTTTTTTTCTTTAGGCTGCTTTCGTATTTCTTGAACAGTGAATCTGGTCCACATACCGAACTTGCCACAGATTTTTCTACCCTTTCTGATGCAACCCTCCTATTTTATCCAGGCTTGGGACCAGCACAGAGAGTGCTATAAAATTATTTTTGCTTTAATGGGATAAACTTAAAACACTCCACACAATCTTTTCCAATTATGTCATTTACAGAAAGTCAACTTATGTGCCAATATGTTAGAAGCAAAACTAAATCATTATGCATAAATATTATGTTTAAATGCACTGGCTATTTTTAAAACTAGTCTTAAAACCCATTTTTATTCCTTGGCTTTCAATCCAGCATGAGACTAGTGTTTGTTTTATGTTTTATAATTATCTATGTACAGCACTTTGTCACAGCTGTTGTTGTTTTTAAAGTGCTCTATAAATAAAGTTGACTTGACTTGACTTAAATATTTTCTAACAGCTGGCTAAGTAGAAACATTTAAAAGCAGTGTTGAGTGCACTTACCTGCTAACATAATTTACATAATTTAATCTGTTCATTGCTAATCTCAATTTACAATTGAACCTACATAAAAAAATGAAATAAAAAATAAAGTCAGGCTGACTTTTTGACTCATAAATCATGCATGGATTGATGTCACAAACTTGGGCACTAATGCTATTTGAATCATGTGTATTGGGTTGCCATTCACTGCTACTATATAAATCTATACAGAGTAGTGTTTTGCAAGGATTTAACAGTTAGTAGGAAAAGCCACCAAACCAATAAATTGGTTAGGAATTACTGGCTGGATCCCATGTCAGTTAGGTAAAAGATTTAAGAGACTGACTCTAAGCCTTGGGTCCCTTAATTTACAATAAAAGTTGTTTAGCTAATATAAGACACTATAAGTACATTTTACTGACTCTTGTGTTTCACAGTGTTAACAGAAGATTTTGTATTCAGTATGGTCTCTAGTTCATTTATTTGCATTCACTGGCGGCTCTCTAATACGCCTTGCGCCCAGTGTTTTCCCGGTGGAACCACACCCGCCGCGACTCTGTCCAGGCTAAAGCGATTACTAAAAATGAAATGAACATCCATTGGCTGAAAAAGTGGGTCAGTGAAGCTGGCACCATCATCGACTGCTCTGGCACTCTATCTCCATTACTCAATCAACCAGATGGAAAGAACACGGATGCCATGCTCCACATATCAACCAGCAAATTGGATAATAGCTGCACTAATGATCTGCACAACAGCTATGCATTAGGGATACACAAGAGTCAAGACCTTTATTTCAGCCTCAGAATGATCAGAAACACTATAACGATGTTTAATTATTTACATTTTAATTGTTTTACATTTTTTATGAATTATTTAAAATTCATTTTAATTCCTAGTTATATAAACACAATGTATACACAAGAATCAGTGCAATAATCAGGGGAATCTGAGCATGACAACATCGTCCATGACTACAGATATTACATCAAACATTGTTCCACAAAGGTACGATATAATGTAGCATGCAGTATGTTAAATAGTTAATTAAAAACATTTATATATATATATCGCACCAAATAACGAGGTAATAAATAACGCTGCACAATGGTAACGGTTTAGGTCTGACAGGAACACAAACGGATACTGAAATAAAAGAGCAGCCCACTATATTTCCCTACATTAAAAACAACGTGTTTCTAATACACAGAGAGAAGGATGCTACTTGCCTTCTTGCCGTTGGAGAGCTCCTGTATCACCGGAGAGCTTGTGGGTGAATGTGTGTCCTAATGTGTTTGCTGTTTTCCTAACGGTCCAGCAGCTCCACCTCCTCCGCTTCTCTTTGTTATGAAAAACTAGTTCCAGCTGGTCTTTACATTCAGCCTCACAAACACGTCAGAGAGACACACGTGACCTCAACTTCTACTATTCCTAAAGTCTCAAAGACTCAGAGTCTACTATATCCCAAATCAGAAAAAATCTATCTATCCATCCATCCATCCATCCATCCATCCACCTATCCACCTATCCACCTATCCATCTATCCATCTATCTTCCTCCTTGGCTATCAATGACTTTGAGACTGCCATGCCATGCCAGAAAAAGACCCCTGCTTCAAGTGGGACCTTAAAGCTTGACTTTATTGTGTAGATCAAATGGACAAAGAACAGCAACAGCAGTTGTATTTTTTTTAGAGTTAGCCTAAGCCATAGACAAATTACAAGATCGGTAGATATGAAGGTAAGTGGACAGACAGAACCGTTAAATAATAAATAGGTTAAAAAAATTTGATTGTTGGGTGAACAGACACCTATTTGGTTCGTACAACCCCAAATCAGAAAAAATGCCCTTTACATTTACTTTGACTTTTATTTGATTGCAGACAGTTTAAACCCAAGATATTTTCTGTTTTATTTTCTGCTCAACTTCATTTCATTTATTAATATACCTCCAATCTTGCATTTCAGGCATGCAACACATTCCAAAAAAAGTTAGGACGGAGGCAATTTAGGGCTAGTAACGAGGTGAAAAAACTATATAATGATGTGATTCCAAACAGGTGATGTCAACAGGTGATTGTAATCATGGTTTGGTACAAAAGCAGCATCCAGGAAAGGCTGAGTCTTTGATGAGCAAAGATGATCAGAGGATCTCCAGTTTGTCAACAAATGTGTGAGAAAATGATTGAAATGTTTAAAAACAATGTACCTCAAAGAAAGATTGTAAGGGATTTGCATATTTCTCCCTCTACAGTGCATAATATCATTAAATGATACAAGGAATCAGGAGGAATTTCAGTGCATAAAGGCCAAGGGTGCAAGCTTAAGCTGAACGCCTGTGATCTTTGATCCCTCAGACGGCACCGCATCAAGGGGAAGGAATTACTTTGGCAAACCTTTGTCAAGCACGACAACATGGAGTTACATGCACAAATGCCACTTAAAACTTTACTGTGCAAAAAAGAAGCCTTATGTTAACCACGTCCAGAAGCAGCTTCTCTGGGCTCTAAGGCATCTAGGATGGACCATCACACAGTAGAAATGTGTATTGTGGTCAGATGAATCAGCATTCCAGGTCTTTTTTTGGAAGAAATGGACTCCGTGTGCTCCAGACTAAAGATGAAAAGGACCATCCAGACTGTTATCAGCAGCAAGGACGGATTAAGGATAGTCTGGGCCCCTGGGCAAAGAGTTGCTCATGTTCAGATCTGAAGGATATGCTGCAGCGAGTGAGTTAGCCTTTAAAGTGAGCTCACTGTTGGACATATTGTCAGGCATGAAAAGAACATCAAATAACTCAGTTAAGTGTGTGTATGCATTCAAACTGCTTGAAATTGCTTGTCTTAAATTTAAATAATTGCAAAATTGCTAAATTAATTTGTGTCTCTGCGCTTAAGAGAAATTGAACATAATAATTTTGAAACAATACAAATTCAGAAACATTAAGTAAGGGCCTGAATCGCATATTTGCAACGAAACGTCTGTTATGAAATATGGTAGCTTGCCTGGCAATTTGTAGGTCCCTAGAAAGTCAAGGAGCCATAGTAAACGACTTCTATGGAAGTCAAGGGCCCCATAGCAGGGGCCCTCGTGATCAAGGGCCCTCTAATGGTATGCCCTGCTCTTCTCTAGGGCCCCCTGGTAGGGGCTCTCATAACCAGGGCCCTCTAAAAATATGCCCCCCTCTTTCCTAGGACCCTAATAGCCAGAAGTCGAAGTCAGAGCAGTGCCACAACGCCTCATCCATTTTCATAAGGGGCCCAAAAGCATGGCTAGGGCCCCAAAAGCATGGCTAGGGCCCAAAATCATGGCTAGGGGCCCCAAAAGCATGGCTAGGGGCCCCAAAAGCATGGCTAGGGCCCCCAAGAGGCCCTGGGGTCAAAGTCCCTATTAGTCAGAGGATCCTTAAAATGGAGGGCCCTCGGAAATAAAAATATATTGTATCATAAATGTTGATAGGCATCGCAAAATGTTTTGGGCCAGGGCCCCCCCCTTTTTCTGATTTGGGGTTGTACCATACAGATAAACTTTGTGGGTATACAGTATAATTACTAATTGTTGCTCTACACTTTGCCATTCCATTTAACAATCAATAAGACCCCCACCTACCCAATGTTTGGGTGATGGATCATTCTCAGCACTGCAAGAACATGGTAGTGACTGTCCTCTTTATTAGAAAGACAACCTGTTAACATTCATTGTAGTTCTACTCGAGGTATTTTCTTTGTTCATGCATGTGTCCACTGATATAATAATTGGCAAAGGATTAATCACAAAATGCTGGTGGCTTTATATTTCTGGTTGGAGCACTATTCTTCTACCAGCACTGACATTGAGGTGTTTAAAAATCTGCTACATTCATACCAGTACAACACACACTACCATGCCATTACCATGTTAGTGTCATTGCAGTGCTGAGAAATGTCCACCAAGTGCTTGATTTTCCAAGATTCCACAATAAAATTATAAAAGGTTTGGTCTTATAAATAAATAAATAAAATCAACATACTGCCATGACATAAACGTCCCTCACAAGTGTGTTTTACTGTATTTGTCTAGTCACACATCCAACCTTCTTTCAATCCATTCTTCTAAGTTCTGTTATACTATAAAAAGTTGTACTCTTTCTATATAAAGATGACCTAAAAATAGTTTGTAAAACACATTTTTATATAATTAAGAAACAACCTTATCCAACAATACATTGTGCTTACGTGCTTGTGTCACACGTAACCTGGTGTTGCGATCTCGTCACCATGACTACCATCACCTCAGTTCGGAGCAACTCCATCGTGTAATCAGGATAAATTAGCAACTTAAGAATTAGGGCCACCCAGACCAAATTTAAACATCAAGTAAGTATCTACAGTTACAAGTAAATTACAATTTACTTTTATAATATAATATAATTATATAATAATATAATTACTTTTATAATAAGTAATGTCATTTTTAAATTGTGAATTGTGATTGCACTTATTGTATCTCCCCAATTGTTTAATTGTACTTCTTTATTCATTGCACATCAGCCCCGATGCCAATCTTTATTCTGGATCTGCTGCACCTACAATAAAATACTATCTGATGAAGACTGAATTAAATTGTTAGGGTGAAGGTTTTACCTAATGTTATGATTGATGGTAAAGCTGGTCTCTCTCCATGTTCAAAGTAATTTGTAAGGGGAAAATGACAGATGACTTAAGATTTAATTATTTAAGCTTTAATTTACCCATTGAACGGGTCACCTTGGCCATCATCGCAACAATTGCCCCCCCTGAGAGATTTGGCAGGAGCGGCCACTGTCCATTTGAAAAAGAAATAGTCCTCGTGGCTTGTTCAGCACTTTTAGCAGCAACGACTCCAACACATTTAATCAATATTATGCAAGAATTACTTAATAAACAACACGATCAAGTACAGTGTGTTCTGCAGTCCAGTAAATAATCTGATTCAAACAGCATGAAAGCTGTTAGGAAAGATTTTCTGCTCATCACAGCTCTCCATATCTCATCAAAGAAGAAGCGTTTTCTCTACACCAAAAGTATGTTAAAATACCTGCATTAAAGTTACTCTCCCTCAAGAACAGATGTTTATTAAAACAGCAGGTGTCCCAGTTAAAAGGCTCATAAAAATAATCAAAACAAACAACCCCATAAAACATAAATCTTTTATTTTTTTCCAAGTAGACAATAACAAACCAGCCCAGACAACAAATATACATCAAATTATTTTATCTATTAACTTACAAAGTACTTTTATAAATAAAACATTACCGATAACTAAACTGATAAAGTAGCACACATTTATAAACAGCAATTTGTAATGGTACTGGTAATCACACATTTTTAAAATGTTTGATAAATATATACACATACTGTCTAATCTTGAATTGCATAGCAACTCAAAACGGAGCATTGACAATGCAATTTGACTATATTGTGAGAACATAAAAAGATAAATTCTAAGGCAATGATGGCACACTGCATTAAAAAAGCCATGATTAAGCATACCGAACTCATATGTTAAACAAGTGTGTGAAACGCCAATAACAATAGTTGTCTGAGTATGCACAAAACAGACTCAACAATGTACCTAGTTCTTTACATAATAAAATATTCATGTTTACCTGAAGGTTAATGAGTATTCAAAAAGACATTTAACTTTGTTTTAGTGGGTTTTTTGATACCCACCATGGCACTTAATTATAAACTTAATTATAAAATCTCATCACCACCATATTTTAATGAACTGTCTTTGACTTAATGCTTATTAAGAATTATGACTATGGCAAACATTAGAAATTACAGTACATATTGGTGACTATGTTTTTTCTATAGAATAACACTAAGCTGAGAAATCAAAAACAGTGCTGTGGAAAGTATTTGCCCCTTCCCAATTTCATCTTTTATTGCATTTGTCACACTAATATGTTTCAAATAAACTACGTTTAATGTTAGACAAAGATAACACAAGTAATGTGTTAAAAAGTAATTCACCTGCTAAATCAACCAGTTAACCAAACGCATTTGACAATTTACTAGCCACAGACCTGTTAAATCCAAATTCCACTTAAATAGAACCTGTCTGGCAATGTGAAGCAGGCTAAGCCATTGTCAAGTCTCTAGGACTCCAGCAAACCACAGTGAAAGCGATAATTTTTTCAGGAGTGGCTGACCTACCAAAATGTAACCAATTACATATCAACATCTCATTAAGGTCACAAATTAACTCAGATAAATCTAAAAAAGTGCAGGCCACACTTGCCTCAGTTAATGTCAATGTACACAATTCCACAATTAGACACTGAACAAAAATGGCATCCATGTGAGAGTTACAAGGTGCAAAGCACTGCTAAGCACAAAGAACACAAAGACTCAAGACATGGGTCCTGTAAATCTACAGATCCCATAATCTGTAAAGCTTGCACTGCATTCCATCACAACATTATAAGACTTAATGTGGGGGTTTGGGACTGTTTTGATTGCGCTGTACCTGGATGACTTGTCATAATTAACGGAACCATGAAATCTGCTCTCTATTAGAAAATCCTGATGGAGAAATCGGGTGATAGGCAAATACTTGTTCCACAGCACTGTTTGTTTCAAGACCATTTTAGAATACTTAAAGGGTGTAAAAGAAAAATCTTCATTTCTGTTCATAAACCAACATAATGCATGTGATGTCTTGGTCAGGAAAAGGTAACTTATTCCTAAAAAACATGTCCTAATAATGTTCTTAATGAAAACACTTCTAAGAGCCAATAAACTATGTATTAACATAATGAGAACGGAGAGTGGTAAAGTGTTGTAAAAATAATCAGAGTAAAAAGAAGTACAGCGAAAAATCAGAAGATGCCAGTCATTATTTTCAGTTTAAAAAGTTAAGTATTCATGCTAACAACTACATTTTGGCAAAATTTAAGCATTTACCCAAAAACAGCAATAATTAAGAAAGCGGAATTAAATGCAGACATCTGTCCAAGTCCAATTCAGTCAAAGCGACAAAACTAGAAGTTTTATATTATTAATATTGGAATAAAACTAGCAAACGTTAAACTAGCAAACGTTAAAAGATTAAAGAATTAGTAAGCATGGCACATATCCAACTCAAACGCAGTAATGCTTTCTTAAAAACAGATAAAAGAAAATTTAGACTTGAGATCTTTCTATAATAACTTTGAGGTTAAAGAGGTCCACTTAACATAAAGCTAAAGCCACAGTCATATATAGCTATTCTAGCCCTGATACGTAAAACGTTTTACACATTATTTCCTTATATCATGAAAAGGAGAACAAAGCAAATCCCCGAGACAAGCATATTCATGCACTCTGACCCATCAGGACATCAAGTTTTGAATTGTTTTGGCATTACAGTCCAAAGACAAAAAGAACCATCTCTTTTCACACCAACATGCTGTTTTCACTGCATCATTCAGCCATGTCATAACAGCGGGCCAGTTGGTCACACCACTGTCTCATGGTCGTCCCTCTGGATCATCTGGTGGTGCTGCTGGTTCTCCAGGTACTCAGCCAGCTTCCAGTCCTGAGCTTTTTCAGCATGTGCCTTTGCAGTGTCACCCTGATGGAAGCAAAGGGTTAGGGATGATGTTTACATTTACATTTTCAGCATTTAGCAGACGCTTTTTTATCCAAAGCGACTTACATTACAGTGATGGTATATTGTCTAAGCAATTGAGGGTTAAGGGCCTTGCTCAAGGGTCCAACGGTGGCAACCTGGCAGTGGTGGGGCTTGAACCAGCAACCTTTGGATTACTAGTCCAGTACCTTAACCGCTAGGCCACAACCGTCTGATGTTTCTCAGACATGTCATTTTAAAACACTATAGGTCTTAAGTATTAATAAAGTGGATGAAGATTTGGTATGCCAAAAGGTACACAATACTGCTTAATCTATAACACACACTATATTTGATAAACACACAAATTCCTGGTCAAAGTTCTATTACAAGACAATAGTTGTACTGCTGGCTTAATCACCTAGTAGAAGATGATTAAATTAGGTGGCCATACCTGAGAAAAGTGAGGTGGGATATCCCCTTCTTGGCACTTATCCCCAATTTTATCCCAGTCTAGTTGTATCCAATAACCTGATTTGTATTTCAGTCTTTACTGTTGCAAATCTCTACTCTCGATTTTAGGATGGCCACAATCGTCACACGTCCTCTCCGACATATCCACCCAAGGGCCATTAGTCAAATCCAATAAACCAGTTGTTTTTTCTCTCTATCACTGCAGACCCCAACCCTGACTGAGGAGGGCCATACACAACACCCACATCCTCTGACACGTGTGCAGTTGACGCTTGTTTCATCTGCCTGAGGCAAGTTCACACAGAGAGCAGTATTATGTAAGAGTCATGCACTACTCTCCATTATTCACCATCTCTAAGCAGGTACCTTCCACAAGCCAGCAGAGGCCATAAATGCATTAGTAATGGCATAACTGTTAACCATCTCTTCTAGACAGACACAACCAATCATCACCCAAGCACCCATAAAAATGTTTTACTTTATTTTTGGGAAATGTTTTGGAAAAGTGACTAAAAGATAATAAATAAGGGTTCTTAATGCATTTTTGCTAGAGGAGGAAAATACTCTGTGCTTGCCAATTTACTCACCTGTAAGTCAGTCTTTGTAAGGGAGGCTCCTGCATCCACCAAGAAACCACAGATCGTCCTCTGGCAGGAAGCTGCAGCCTTGTGCAATGCCGTCCTACCTCTGCATTGTGAACACACACATACACCCACAAATCCAAAACTATTCTACTGAAGCATAACTATAAGTGGAACATAGTATCCCTTATATAATATATAGTTTGACTTACGTCTCCTTTTCGGCAGCATCCAGGATACTCGGAGAAGCTATTCAAAACAGCATGAAGAAAAGTTACATTAGCAGGCAACTGGGTATAGTGATGGCTAAATTTATTAATTATTATTATTATAAAATTTAATAATAATTATGACAACATACCATTATCTATAATATATCTGACCATGTCCTTGTTGCCATTATCTACAGCATAGTGAAGTGGAGTACAGCCCAATGCATCATACACTTCAAGACTTTGTCCTTCTTTGTGTAGCTCTATCAGCTGAAAAACAAACATTAATGGCTTTTTGTAGGAAATAAAGCTTAAATAAAAAGGAAACACCCAAAAAATATCAAGTTCAATAATAACAAGGAAGTTTAGCATGAAAATAATCCCACCTTTTTAAGATGATCAGACTTAATGCTTTCAATCAACACCGTCATAGTGTCTGTATGAAGTAGAAAGATTAAAAAGCAAATAAGTCAGCATGCACTCATGGAAACAACACAAGCGACAATTTAACGATTAGAAACTAAAACATTTCTAAACTCCATAGAATACCCCCTAACCTTTTTTAGTGTTACAAGTTTATGTTGTAACAGATTTGACTGACATTTTTACTATTTGATTCACACAATATGTTTAAAAATATAAATGCACTTCACTCTACTTAAACTTGTGTTACACTTAAACATTGCAATTAACAATTGTATATTACATCCATGGACAGAACTTGTTGTAAAGTTAGCGATTACAAAGCCCAGCCATTTAAAGAGAAAGTGTGATTGGTCAACTTTACCGTCATTTGAAATTGATCTTGAATTATATGATTCAACAAGAAGTCCTTGAACACTTGAATCTCTGGGTGATGTTTATATAACATCACAGATGAAGCAAATAAATAATAATGATAGAGTTTCCAGTGGTTTAATCATGTTGTAACTCATGTTTAAGTCATACAGACTAGCAGAAGGTTTTAAGATCGGTGATATTATGTAGAGGTTGAATAATAATGACATAGTAGTATTAACAAAATATTCAGTCACTCTGAAATACTATATATTTTATTATTTTTTGTTTATTTGCTGTTTCATTCAACTGAAAAAAAATATTTATTAATTATTTAAAGCAAAATCCAGCAGTGCAGAAATTGTGAAATTGGGCATTACAACATATTTATCAACTATTTAACTATCAGGCATGTCTGACTGTGGCACTAGCTAGTAAAAAGCCTGTTTGAAAGTATATAAAGAAATTGAGCTCCAAAGTTTGGATGACAGATTCCAGAAGTTCCAGCAATAGAAAAACTACCGTAAGAGTGTTCTGAATTTCAATATGATGTTTAAACATATGTGATTTTACCTTTATCAGTTTCATTCAGAAGAGTTTCATCTGACCTATAAGTACAGGAGGCAGAAAAATGAAATAAGAACAAAAACAAAAGAACATGATATATACTTAATATAATTAGAATAATATGAGTCATTAATAATATTAGACATTAAGATATATTTAAATAAAACAAAGCTATTTTATAGCATTTCTAAAAATGTGTTAAATCTGATGTGTAAAAATATACATACATCAACTTACATTCTCAATAGATGGAGGAGAAATTTCAATAATATCTATAAAGTTTGTGGCTTGGCTTCCAAAATTCTTGCTACAGTTGGTAACTTCTTTTTTGCATGCCCTTTTTTTGGCCTGTGCGGTCATACTATGCCTATTTATATGGGCACAAAGAGGACCCTGCTCCTGCTTTTTCTTTGTCCATGTGTTTTACACAGGCTCACAGGCTGCCGTACAAGAACTGCACTTAAAGCTTGACTGAATTAAAGTCTGTTAAGCACAGTTGACTGTGAACAGTGTCACTAATTTTCCAGCAGAAAAATTCTCAACATTACCAGGACTAAGCCTCGAATTTATTCTTGCTTTTACTAAAACTCTTACTTTGTGGATGCTTCAGCATCAGTCAGTCCCTCAGCATTGGTGTTATAACCGTTAAAGTCCTCCCCCACTGCGTCCACCATTCCTGGCATTCTTGGAGATGTGCCCACTGTCTCCTTAGTGATCATCTCCGGGTCCAAGATAAAAAGCTCATTCTGTGAGATCTCAGTTACATAGTTCAAATGCTCCTAAAGCAACAACATTACAGACACATTTTAAATAGAAAGGCATAAACATACAGTAATACTGCAGGTTTTTATAACAAGATCATTCCCAAAATTAATACCTGAGCACGGTCAATTCTGTATAAACGATCTGCAGTTGTACCTGTAAAAGAAAACCATGTTATTAAAACATACATTAAGGTTACACCTAAAAGCTATTCTTGCAAACTGCCGGGATGCTGCTTACAGTCTAGGAAACACCATTTTGGTGAAAGCTTTGGTATGAGTGCTGTGTCAGAATTCACACCATGTTTCTCCTGAAAAGAAAAAATATAAATACAGAAATAATTAGGTAAATATGCTGGTTGCTGTAGACAAGGAAATTCCTTGTTACATAATTTAAAAGCAGCATCTTTCTGTTCTTATTAATAAATCCACCATATATAAGTAATCTACAATACAATAACATATTAAACACATTTGAGTAAAATGTTCATATGATTTTAATCAGTTTTACATTTCTAACATGAAACTCAGCTGGTGTAACTGTGACCATATGTGTAGACGAAAAAAGAACAGCTTTACATTTATTTCAGTCATTGAGGATGATCACACATCACATCATAAAGAAAACCACAAGCATCTTTTGTGGAGGAGTGACAAAGTCAACAGCTTTTCCTCAAAAGGTCTAAATAATTATACACTCATCTTTACAATATCATACGTTTTGTAATGTAGACATTGCACAGTTAACTTTAGAATACAATATTTATTAATATTGGGTGGATGTGCTACCCTTACAATTATCCTGTATAAATGTATTAATAATTAATGTATAAAATTTTTAAAGCTATGAGAAAAAGCATATATATAAAATACACTTTTTAAAAACACATTTTATTTTTAAAACTCTTATTAGTTGTTATTTTTTGAAAAAAAAATGGGCAATTGAATTTAGACTGAACTGTAAAATGGCAAACAAATTCATTAAAATTAAATCCATAACACAATAGACTGCACAATAAAATCAAAGGGTCTAAATACTTAATACAAACTTTTATATTAAACTTAAACTTATATTAAATTTGTATGTATGATTAAAGGTAGACCTACACCACACTGCAATTTGCATCTGGTCACCTTATCACTATATATAACAGATGTCCAGTTTACCTTTATTCAAACTACATGTTGCTTTTTTAATGGCAAGTTTATACTAATCACTGTAAAGCATCTCAGAACAATTCTTCAAATGTACCTGATGCAGCTTTTCAATCTGCAGCCGACAAATCTCCAAATTGCTTTCTCCACTGACTGTAATAGTGCCCAGAGGAATAGCTACAAAATCCAAAATGTATCATATAAATGCATTTACCAAAAACAACCTTCAAGAGGACATATGATAATCATGCAAACATTTAATATTTTAAAATAAAATGAAACATGACATATGGCTGCCCTAGAAACACAAGTAGAGTTAATCTGGAATAATTGTAAAATACAAGTTATGCAGGGAAACATTTTTACCACATTATAAAATGCCTTTACTTACAGGCCTCTTTGAGCTGTTCTTTGTCATAGTGCAAAGCTTCATAGTCACACATGCTGATTCGATTGACCTGGATATGCAGCTGTTCAGAGACGTGCTGCTGACTAAGAACAACAAATATATGAGTTTGTTTCTAGTGGGAGCATGCGACAAATTTTTTTTAGAAGGCAGGAATGGGTAATTCCTGATACCACAAGCACTCACTCATTAAGCTGTGGAAGGGAGATCCTCCTCTTGGTCTTCTGCAGCATGTTGGCCTGGTTTCTGAGAGTAATGTGAATGACAGATGGGGCCAGTCTACACGGTTCCCCATCCACCTGCATAGGAATGGACTTAAAGGTGGTGAGGGTCGCCTCGCGGCATTGATGCAGCCTCTCACCATGGCCGCCGACCTGCAGTGTGGCCTACAGGCAATCCACAAAATACACGCTTACTCAGTAACTTAGGAAATGCACCACTGAATCACCCATAATGAAAACATGTTTAATTAGTCTTTTATAAATAAATTAATAATCAAATACTGAAATCTCTTCTTCACAAAAGTATTCTGGCTATTTTCTGTGGATGCATAATGCATAATGTTGGCTTTAATTGCCCTTAAAATGTGTTTAGAACTTGATTTAATTCCACCTGTTGCAATTTGAATATAAGAGTCCACAGTTTACACTACACATTTTGTCCAAGTTATTAAGCTATTAAGTCCAAGTAACTGTCTGTGAATCACAATGATAAGATTGTGGCAAGGCATAGACCAGGATGAGGAAATAAAACAATATGTAAGGCTTTGAGTGTTCCCAGGAGCACAGAGGCTTCAATAATTTTGAAATAAAAGAAGCTGAGTAAAACCATAAACTATCCTAGAGCTGACCATTGACAAACTTAGAGAGCATTTAAAAAGGCCTTTGTCGGAGAAGTAACAAAGAACCCATTGGTCACTCTGAAAGAGCTTCAAAGGTCCTGTGCAGATAAAGAAGAATTGACAACCATCCATACAGCACTTCATTAATTTGACCTTTATCAGTGAAGTGTTGTTGCTAGAGTATTTTACACACTGTTTAGAAAACTCCAACTTAAAAGTGGCAAGATGAAAGCCCCTTTCAGAGCAAAAATACTCTAGCAACAAGGCTTTGGGTAGCAAAAACTATGTCTGGTAGAAAAAAAACAGACACTGCACATCACCTGTCTAATATTATCCATTCATTGAAACATGATGGTTGTAGCATTATGCATTGGGGTGCTTTTTAGCCGAAGGAATTAAACTGAGGAACAGATAAATGCAGCCAAATACAGGAACATTTTTTAAGATAAACTTTTCCAGAGCACATGCAAACTCAGACTGGGGCAAAGGCAGTTCACCTTTAATGACAATGACACTGGAGCGACTTTGGGACAAGTCTCGAGTGGCCAGAATTAAACATAATTAAACATCTGTAAAGAGACTTGAAGGTGGCAGTTCATAGACGCTCACCATCCAATCTGATATTTGAGGGGATCTGGTATGAAGAATGGAATAAACTGCCCAAACCCTGGAGATTTATCCAATAAGACTCGCAGCTGTAAATGCTGACAAAGTAATTTCTGCAAAGTATTGAATAAGGTGTCTGAATACTTTTGTGCATAAGAAATTTCAGTTTTTGATTTTTAATTAATTTCCAAAAAACTGTAACAAAATGACAATTATTTATTCATTTAAAATTAAATCTACACAAAAATAAAATGTGCAAAAAGTGAAGCCCTTAAAGATGTGTATTTTTGTATTAGTTAAATTTGCTTTAGTGTGTTTTCCTGGATTTCAGGCACATTGCACATGCATTTATCATTCATTCATTAATCATTTCATTAACTCAAAGAAAGGCAAGGCTTAAATAAAAACTGGAGCTGGGTGGTATTCAAAATGAGGGGTGGGCCCCTTGGTGGGGCGTGGGAGAAAAGCTGAAGGGGGAAGTGAAAAGTTTAAACAGTTCAAAAGTTCCCTTTTTTGCATGGATATTTTTGCTATTGTTAGGGAGAGATACCTGTATCATATATATTGTGGAGGCTCTGCTAAAAACGCCAATTTTGTTTGAATGCCAAAGCTCTAGTGTATTTTGGCTTGACCACCAATTTATTTATTTCACTAATCGCTGGTGATAAAACTAGCAAGCAAGCATTCATCCTAAATGCAGCAAAGAACAACCATTATTCCAACATTTTCCCCTACTTATATTCTGTCAAATGTATATGTTGTAATCTTTATAGCTAGATTAAGTCTATGTACATTTTGTTAGCTTTTATTTAGCAAAAATAACAGACAATGGGGCGCTCTGGTGGTGAAGAGGTCTAATGCTTTATTCAATCACTAAAACTATATAAAATTTTAAGCTCTAGAGTTGGAATATTATATATGTAATAAAGACCAGGCTGAGCATCTAACAGGTACAACGAGCTATGCTCAATGAATTGAAGTTAAGAGGGATCCTCAATGCTGTGACAAGTGCAATCTCAACTGGCTGGTCAAGACTTCAGCACAAGTGGTGGATGATTTGCAGAGAGCATAGCATGACTTCATATGCAAAACGGCTTTCACAATTACATCAATATTTGAAGCATTTAGCAGAGGCTTTTTTCCAGAAAAGAACGTGAATACATGCATGTCAGAGAAGGTGCTTGCTAGTTGGAAATTGCAAACAACTACATTGTGAGATGTGGGGGAGGTGAGTTGGTGTTGTTGGAAGAGTGTCTGCTAAAGTATACTAATGATCAGGGATGGAGTGGTGGTTTTACCAAAGATGTCATGGTGAATCCGATTACTTCTATGCAGCCATCATCATGCCTCTGAGGATCAAATTCATGGTGTTCACTAGGGTTTCCCCATGGTGTTGTACCAGCACAATACCTTCAAAACAAATCATTGTTGCTTATTAGTCAGTGAACTGTAGAAAGGACTTAGGAGGAGACTGCAGATGAAGTTGTAACAGTAACTGTTACCTAGGAATGTTGAGGAAGAGCAGACACTGCAGCTTTAGCTCCTGAACTTTACTAGTGAGGTCAGTGTCATCACACTAAACAAGTCAAAAACAAGCAAATAAGACACGTTACCTTTACAAGACAATAACTATTTCAAGAGCATTTCTTAATAAAAGAAAAATTGGCACTATGCCAAAGCTGTGAAGGAATGCAATATCAAATCAATATCAAATAACATCAAATCCATTTCTTAGAAAGCCACCCAGTAATGCTATTGAATCTTTCAAGCAGTGATGGAACTACCAAGGAATAATGCTTCACATAAACAAGGACATTTATAGACTACACATGCCCTAAGCCTATACCATAGCCTATCCATTAATGGCTTAACGATCAGTGATGTTGATGTATAGCCTGGCAGGATATGAAAAATGTCCTGCTGTGCTTCACTTACACTTTATGGAGAACTTTGGAAGTAATTGCAAAATAAATTATAGATGCTGTAAACCACATAGAAAAACAGGAAACCTAGCAGAACAGTTAGTAGCTCTCTAGCTTTCTAGCTAGCTGTAGGAGTAAAGTTAACTTCTGCATAAGTTCAGACACTGTTGGTCTAATTCTATATTTTGTTGATTGCATTTGTCCAAAAAAACAAACAAATTGTGAACGTTTGCATTATAATGCATTGTATTACTAAATAAGATGTAAGTAAGCTATCTTATAAACATTATATCAAGAAAAGTTGGGCCATTTTGTAAAATGCAATAGTAACAAAAATCTGTGATTTGTTGACCCTCTTGAATCTGTATTTAACTTATAAAAGTGCAATGAAAAATTTACATTTTTTTTTACTGAACAACATAAATGTATTTTGTAAATACAAACAGTACTTGTAGTAGTAGAACAATATAAAATACGCAATAAAACAGTCTAGAATCTCTTCACTACAGCTACCACAAATGGTCGTTTGTTTTTTATTTATCGAACATTTGTGTACTGGGGTGGACACTTGTCTTTACTACAACATTCTTTACTACATGATCATTCTTATTTAAGTTTTAGAAGGACAGTTTAAAAACGTATAAGGAAATCTCTACTTACCACCAATCTGATGTGTTTGGACAGGTCTTTGCCACTGCCACTTAGGAAGTCAGAGAAAGCCGTCTAGGACAAATTAGTAAAATAACTGAGTATGTAGAATACAGTTATACCAGAGAAATCTATAAGTCGTGGTAAAACACTCACCCCGGCATAGAAAATCTTGTTCCGAAGACGGCTATTGAATTTTTCAGGTTTGGCCTCTGCAAAAAGCATCAAATTGTTCAGGATATTTCTTCAAAACGGTTCAAAAACTAGAAACTAAATAAAAAAAACTCAAAACGCAAATAGAACAGATAATTAAAGCTGGTACACACCTCTAGATTCATGGAACTCTAAGGTCACATGCGCATCAAAACCCAAGCTAAAGTAGTTGTTGAATACATCAATAGGAAGCTATATTTACAAACAGAAAAAGGATTTGATTGGTCAGTTTGTTTCAGAACTGATATACTTTGTGCATTTAGGCAAGTTTTATCCTTTACTCTACCCAATCTGATAAGAAGTGGAATCAATTTATGTCAATGTTATTACATCAAGTACTACAAAACAAGTATTCTCTATCATGTTTTGTTAGTTGTTATGCTGAAAATAATAAGTATTAGGGATTAAGGCAAAGAAGCTTCCTAAACTTCTCAGTAAAATTATTCAACAACATGCGTCACACAAGATTTTACAAAGTGCTCTCCGATAAGTAATAATAAGGTAATAATACACTTAAAACAGCTGAAACAACAGTTACACTGTGAACAAAGAATGAGCAGCACTACAATAATTACTGATAAGACAACCTGGGCAAAAGACACAGCAAAGCACTGAACATATTGGACGACTTTTGAAAATGTTACATTCATGAAGTATATTAAAATTGCAAGTCCATTAAAGAGACCCTCATAAATTCTGCACAAACTAAAAAAATTAACCACAATGCTGCATAAAGCAAATTATTTCTTACTGTCAGTCTCAAAGATGCAACTGCTAACAACAGCTGTGCAAAAATACTAATATCAATAACAGTGTATGCAACAGAAAGTGCAACAGAAAGGTAAATGTGAAGTAGATATCTGCACTGGAAATACACTGATTTGCCAAAACATTGGGACCACCTGCCTCAAACTAAAATACTGTCAAAACCACTTTGATCAGTCGAGACTGGCACTTAGCTGACCTTGTCTGTCTGTTGTTCATCCTTCTCCTCCTCGCTGGCCTCTAGGTTTGGCTCCACACTCAGATTCCAGCGGTCCAACTGCACAATGTTCCCATCCTCCACATGTGACAAAATTTTAGACACCGGCTCATCTGTGTAGCCCTAAACAAAGAAACAAAGGAAACATGTGATTTGCCAGTGTGATAAGTCACAAATACTTGTGTACAGTTTAACCTTTAGCCAAAGATACATTCTACTACAATTGATAAGGACACATAATGATGGTATGGTCCTTAAGGATGCTAAGGATAACCACTAAAATACAAACCCCATTTCTAGAAAAGTTGGGACACTTTCAAAAATTGCAACAGAAATGAAAAACTGTGATTTGTCAAATCCCTTTTAAAAAACTTTTATTTAACTGATGAAATGTGACACAAAAAAGGAGGAACAGAGGCAAAAAAACAAAACAAGTAACACTGTTTTGGAACGACACCTGGGCTTTGGAGTACTTTGGAAAATCATTGTCACTTAACACAGTCTACCACTGCATCAAGAATTGCAACCTAAAATTGTATCATGCAAAGAGGAAGGCATATCTTAATTTCGCATAGAAAAGCTGAGAAGTTCTCTGGGCACAAAGCCATATGAGATGACCCAGTGATAAACATGCCTTTGTCCCAGCTTTTTGTGAAATTGTGCAGGCATTAAATTCTAGATTTGTTTATATTTAACTTATAGAATTAAACACTGAAACACTGAACACTTTTTTCCCCCATATTTATTGCATTTTTAGAAAGAGTTCCAACTTTTCTAGAAATGGGGTTTGTAATATAAGCAACCCAAAATCAACTAAGACAAGAAACACTAAGTTCTATGCATCTATGCATTTCAGACACATTTGGCAACCTGCACTTGCTGTTACATGCCAAATGATTTCAGAAACATATTAGAGCAATCTGGTTTCCTCACCCCTCCCCAGTTTAGTGTTCTGGCCAGGTCATTCCCCGTGCCAAGAGGGAGGACAGCAACAGCCGGCTGAGGAATTATCTGCAAGTCATCCAGCACAGACAGGATCCAGCCAACCTGCACATTCAGCAAACATTAAATTCTTCAGTGGCACTAATGTATACACTGAATGATATGCAGTGCCTTGAAAGAGTATTTAGCCCACTTAAGTGTTTTCTTTATTTGTCTTATGTTTTTAACCAGTATGCATTGTGTCAGAAAGGTCAAAGCTGTTGTGGTTATTGATTTATTTTTATTACATATATTCTATCAATTAATAATTTTTAGGATTTGACTTTCACTGCATACTTTCTTGGTCTTTAGCAACCCTTTGCCTACGTTTCCAGTGAACTCTGCTTGAACTCATGGGGTACACAGAACAAAGCAGCCAACAATATCGAACAGGGTATTGATTTACGATACATTGTTAAAAAGTCAAGGTTTGTAGAAGTTTTCACTGTTGACTCACTCTCAGTTAATTATGTATCCGGTGGCCTGAGCGGAACAAAAAACTTGGTGCAAACCAAATGTTGTATGGAATAGTGGTGGTGTTATGTTAATTTGTAACCAGTCACATTCTCTATCCTTCGTCTTTTAGTTTATGAATAATACATGTGCTTGTTTTTTTTATGAACTCATTCATCTGCTTGTCTGATTTTGTAGCAATCTGAGGTAACGTATGAAATTCAGCCATAACATTAAAACCACCTACTTGTTTTTACACTCACTGTCCATTTTATCAGCTCCACTTACCATATAGAAGCACTTTGTAGTTCTACAATTACTGACTGTAGTCCATTTGTTTCTCTGCATGCTTTTTTAGCCTGCTTTCACCCTGTTCTTCAATGGTCAGGACCCCCACAGGACAACTACAGAGCAGGTATTATTTGGGTGGTGGATCATTCTCAGCACTGCAGTGACACTGACATGGTGGTGGTGCGTTAGTGTGTGTTGTGCTGGTATGAGTGGATCAGACACAGCTGCGCTGCTGGAGTTTTTAAATATTAGACACTCCTACCTAGTTGGTCCACCTAGTAGATGTAAAAGTCAGAGACGATTGCTCATCTATTGTTGCTGTTGGAGTTGGTCATCTTCTAGACCTTCATCAGTGGTCACGCTGCCCACAGGATGCTGCCCACGGGGCCTTTGGCTAGATTTTTTTGGTTAGTGGACTATTCTCAGTCCAGTAGTGACAGTGAGGTGTTTAAAAACTCCAGCAGTGCTGCTGTGTCTGATCCACTCATACCAGCACAACACACACTAACACACCACCACCATGTCAGTGTCACTGCAGTGCTGAGAATGATCCAACACCCAAATAATACCTGCTCTGTGGTGGTCCTGTGGGGGTCCTGACCATTGAAGAACAGCATGAAAGGGGGCTAACAATGCATGAAGAGAAACAGATGGACTGCAGTCAGTAATTGTAGAACTACAAAGTGCTTCTATATGGTAAGTGGAGCTGCTAAAATGGACAGTGAGTGTAGAAACAAGGAGGTGGTTTTAATGTTATGGTTGATCGGTGTATATTGGTAAGAAAGGCCACCTGGGCTTGTGAGCACAAAAAGGTAACAATTAAAAATGAAGACTTGTGTAGGAAATCTGTGGATTAGACATTTTAATGACCATTTCAAAGATACCATTTTAAAGAGCCTCATAAGCTATTAAAAATACAGACAGAATGCCAAGGCCAGATTTTTCCTCCAAACTTTAACTAATTAGAGGGGATCTGGGTAAAATTGCTACTGTGAAACCAACTGTTACGTGAACAGCTGTAAAACCCTGAAGTGTCAGAAAGTCTCAGGGTCTGATGAAACTGAAGTGAAAGTTTACATGTGAGAAGTACACAAGGCATAAATCTAACAGTGCCAGGAAACACTTTCTGCACAGTAAAATATGATGACTATCATGTTAAGCAGCAGGGACTGGTAAAATTCTGATCAGGATTTATAGAGACACGAACAGTAAAATGATGTAAAACATTTTTTTCATCAGCCAGGAAGCTTAAACTGAGAAGGAAATCGGTCTTTTAACTATACAATTATCTAAAGCAACAAGGCAACAATGACATGGTTTTAAAAGAAGAAAAATTATGACCTTGAAAGGCATCCCTTAGCCTCATCAAAAATCTTTGACAAAATTTTGCTACAACTTTGCTACCCAGCTAACCTAACAAAATGTAATGAATTTTATGAAGAGGAACAGGCTGAAAGAGTTAAGACAACAAGAAGACTATAAATCATTAATGTGAAACAAGGTTGAAGAATAAATACTTTTTAAAGACACTGGACGCAATATCACCACTTTAATAGTCTTAACAAAGCATCTTAAATTGTTGCTGCTTAACAATGTACCTAGGTAATTATAAATACAGACACTTTACTGACCGTTCCATCTCCTCCACATACAAGGATACGCAAGTTTGGTACTTTACGGTACAATTCTAACCTTTAAAAGAGACAAAATTGAGAAGAAAAATAAGTATTTCCACAATTAAAATAAAATTTAATCACCGTATGAGCATCTGCATGGCAACATGAATTTAATTGGAATGACCAACATTTCAGTACATACCCCTCTTTAGGCCCTCCCTGAGAAAGATCAAAGACTTGTCGTGGATTTAGATACCACATGAAAGATCGAATGATCTTTGCACCCTAAGATGAATCAAACATGTTTATTAAAAGGTTAGTCGAACATTTATGACACATCTCTAGCTGAGAAACTTCTCTGGATCATACTGACCTGATTTCCACCACTTTTTGGATTCACGAACACAAGCAATGGCTTCATGAGCTGGGAGGGAATTGGCTTCACTATAAAGTGTTTCCATTTGCCATCCTAGCACAGGGATCAAGAACAGAGAGCTACTATTAGTCTAAACATGCTGAGCCGAGTACATTTCAACAGGATGTGTCTAGTGTTGTCTGAATTTAAATGAGTCACTCGGTTAATCCCAGTGTTATAAAGTGGGTTACCTCTGCCCCTTTCTTGCTGCCCCTGCCCTTCAGAGATGTCTTTTTCCTTCTTTTACTTGACCTCAGGGATGCCTAAATAGATTGAACAGGGTTTGAGATAGAATTTCAAACTATTTAAAAAACCTTTCCAATAAATAGAAGACTGTGTATCCTGGACTTCAAAACCTCTGGCCATGCAGTTAAAGCTTTACGATGCACCACTAGCTGATTTGGGTTCATTTGATGGATGGAAGTGTTTAAAGCTGTGGGATCAGTGCATAATGATGGCTGCTAAAGACTACCAGTCAAATGTTTGGATACACACTGTTACTGTTAAAGGGTTTTTTAATAACTTATAATTTATATTTTCTCAACCAGAATGTTTTACTTACCATCCAAAATGAGTTTTCACATATTTTGCTTACTTGTAAAATTATATTTTGTGTCCATGTGTGCATAGTTTAACTGATAGGAAATTCAACTCAGCAAATCTGACTAAATGAATGTTTTACGCTTTTCAATAATAGCCTGTTTACCAGCAGGGCTTTAATTGAAAAGACATCCTTTGATTGGCTAATTACAAACCCCATTTCCAGAAAGGTTGGGACATTTTGTAAATAAAACAAAGGTTATTTTGTCTTATTTAACCAACAAAAGTGGGAGTGTGTGCTGTGGTCAGATAAGTCCACGTTTCAGCTTGCTTTTGGGGTAAAATGGAAGTTGAGTTTTCTGTGCCAAAGACAAAAAGGACCATCCATACTGTTATCACAGAAGAGGTGATGGAACACAGAGGTAAACACGCCTATGTTCCAACTTGTTTGGAGTTAAGTTGCAGGAATCATATTCTAAACCTGTTTATATTTACAAAATACAATGAAATTCTGTAGAAATGTTTTCTTTGTACATTTGTCAAGAAAATTAAGGTTTAAGAGAATGAACACATTTCAACGCGTTTTACAAAATGTCCAAACTTTAAGAATCTGGCAATGTAAATCACTAAATAATGTTACACAGTTTGTCACCACTATCTTAATTTTACACATTCTGCTTGATCAATGGTTTGACAACTGCATAATACAATATTTAATATTTTTCTTTATGCATTATCTCCCTTTTTCGCCCCATTGCATCATTCTTCCTCTCCACCAATGCCGATCCCTGCTCTGATTGAGGAGAATGAAGCTAACCCACGCCCCCTCCGACACGTGGGCAGCAGCCGTATGAATCTTATCACCTACACTTTGACGAGTGCAGTGCAGCTCAGCTGCGTGTACAGAGGGACACACCCTAAGAGCTTTCTTTTTCTCATCTCTGTGCAGGCGCCATCAATCAGCCAGCAGAGGTCGTAATTGCACCAGTCATAAGAGAGACCCTATCTGGCTGAGATTCGATACGATGTATTCGAGATCCCAGCTCTGGTTCCAGCATGTGTTTTTACCGCTGCGCCACCTGAGCGGCCCCATAATACAATATTTTAATAATTACACAACATACCAAAAATCTGCACTGAATGCTGAGGCTGAGATGAAGCACTAGTTAGTTTTAAGGATGAAAATTACATATAAAAGTGTAGATCATCTGTACAATATGACAATTATTGACAGACATGAGCACAAGACTGCAGACGTTACAGAAAAGAGAACTTTTGGAGCAGTAAGTGTGTACCTGTGGTCTGCGCATTCTGATGATCCAGGTTGGAGGAACTATGACAGCAGCATGAGCCCCTAGACTGCAGGTCTCTTCTATTTGCAGTAGCATGAAGCACGTCACCTTATTGTGATACTGAAACCCAGATACAAAGCTTTATATACTTCAGCATGGTATTATTCTCATTGCCTGGAGTTTGGTCTGAAAGAACATGACTGCAAGGCAAGCCGTAGCCTAGTGGTTAAGGTACTGGACTAGTAATCAGAGGGTTGCTGGTTCAAGCCACACCACTACCAGATTGCAGCTGCTGGGTCCTTGAGCAAGGCCCTTAACCCGCAATTGCTCAGACTGTACACTGTGACTGTACTGTAAGTCGCTTTGGATAAAAGCGCTTGCTAAATGCCAAAAATGTAAATGTAAAATGTAAATGACTGCTTGCACAGAGAGTTTCAAGACTGTATAATCAACTGGAACACTAACAGTGCAGTAGATCTAATCACATAACAATTCTAGTTTCAAATCTAGTGCAAAATCTTTTACAAAGAATTAAGCACTTATAACAGTAAACTAATTCAAATGGTTGTGAATTAAGGTAAACCACAAATATTAAAAAACACTTAGATTAGCTGTCACCTTACCGCCAGTTTGCACCATGAGCAACTGATAGCCACTATATCTTTACTGTGGAAAAACTTCTGCTGGAAACCCTGATGAAAGACAAAATATTTAAACAGTATGATACAGTATTAAATAATAAGAAGAACACTGATCAGCCATAACATTAAACCACCTACTTGTTTCTACACTCACTGTTTATTTTATCAGCTCCACTTACCATGTAGAAGCACTTTGCAGTTCTACAATTACTGACTGTAGTCCATCTGTTTCTCTGCATAATTTCTTTACCTGCTACCCTGTTCTTCAATGGTCAGGACCCCCATAGGACCACCACAGAGCAGGTATTATTTGGGTGGTGGATCATTCTCAGCACTGCAGTGACACTGACATGGTGGTGGTGTGTTAGTGTGTGTTGTGCTGGTATGAGCAGATCAGACACAGCAGCGCTGCTGGAGTTTTTAAATACTGTGTCCACTCACTGTCCACTCTATTAGACACTCCTACGTGGTTGGTCCACCTTGTAGATGTAAAGTCAGAGACGATCACTCTTCTTTTGCTGCTGTTTGAGACCTTCATCAGTGGTCACAGGACGCTGCCCACGGGGTGCTGTTGGCTGGATTTTTTGGTTGGTGGACTATTCTCAGTCCAGCAGTGACAGTGAGGTGTTTAAAAACTCCAGCAGCATTGCTGTGTCTTATCCACTCATACCAGCACAACACACACTAACACACCACCACCATGTCAGTGTCACTGCAGTGCTGAGAATGACCCACCTGGTGGTCCTGACCATTGAAGAACAGCATAAGAGGGGGCTAACAAAGCATGCAGAGAAACAGATGGACTACAGTCAGTAATTGTAGAACTGCAAAGTGCTTCTACATGGTAAGTGGAGCTGATAAAATGGACAGTGAGTGTACAGTAGAAACAAGGAGGTGGTTTTAATGTTATGGCTGATGGTGTATGTATAGTAAACTACAACAAATGCTACAAAAACAGACAATATATTATCATTAAGCAAAAAACGTACATAAAACTATAGCACAATAAACACTACACTCAACAAAACTTGCACCTTTCATTCTAGATTAGTTCAGTTCTGAAAAACTTTAGAGCACCCACCCCAAAAAACAGGATTGTGTAGAATTGGGTCATTATGAACAAAATGGTTTGTCCTGTTCAAACAGGGTGGTGAACATGCAAATTAAAACCGATTGAACACATTTGCAAAATTTCTGCCCGTGCACAACATTCATTTGTCTGTATTACTAAGCACATTAATCTGCCTTTAATCATATTTCCATGCCTTGTAGCAATTTTTTTTACAGATATAAATGTCTATTTTACTTGGACACAAAAGTCATATTCACAGTGATGATAAACCCACCGTATTAACTTTTATTAACTTTCACCATATTAGCTTATTATTATTTTGTTATTAACGTTTATTAGTCGCTAGAAAATTCGTCCTGCATTGTTTTGCCATCAGAACAAATACAGTTGTAGCCTTGTCGTTAAGGTACTGGGCTAGTGATCAGAAGATTGCCGATTCTAGCCCTCAGCCAAGTTGCTTCTGTTGGGCTCCTGAGCATGGCCCTTAACCCTCAATTGCTTACATTGTATTCAGGCACAATGGTAAGTTGCTTTAAAAAAAGCATCTGTTTAATGATATACAGTGTATCACAAAAGTGAGTACACCCCTCACATTTCTGCAAATATTTTATTATACCTTTTCATGGGACAACACTATAGAAATAAAACTTGGATATAACTTAGAGTAGTCAGTGTACAACTTGTATAGCAGTGTAGATTTACTGTCTTCTGAAAATAACTCAACACACAGCCATTAATGTCTAAATGGCTGGCAACATAAGTGAGTACACCCCACAGTGAACATGTCCAAATTGTGCCCAAAGTGTCAATATTTTGTGTGACCACCATTATTATCCAGCACTGCCTTAACCCTCCTGGGCATGGAATTCACCAGAGCTGCACAGGTTGCTACTGGAATCCTCTTCCACTCCTCCATGATGACATCACGGAGCTGGTGGATGTTAGACACCTTGAACTCCTCCACCTTCCACTTGAGGATGCGCCACAGGTGCTCAATTGGGTTTAGTCCATCACCTTTACCTTCAGCTTCCTCAGCAAGGCAGTTGTCATCTTCGAGGTTGTGTTTGGGGTCGTTATCCTGTTGGAAATCCCCTCCCAGTTTTCGAAGGGAGGGGATCATGCTCTGTTTCAGAATGTCACAGTACATGTTGGAATTCATGTTTCCCTCAATGAACTGCAGCTCCCCAGTGCCAGCAACACTCATGCAGCCCAAGACCATGATGCTACCACCACCATGCTTGACTGTAGGCAAGATACAGTTGTCTTGGTACTTCTCACCAGGGCGCCGCCACACATGCTAGACACCATCTGAGCCAAACAAGTTTATCTTGGTCTCGTCAGACCTCAGGGCATTCCAGTAATCCCTGTTCTTGGACTGCTTGTCTTCAGCAAACTGTTTGCGGGCTTTCTTGTGCGTCAGCTTCCTTCTGGGATGACGACCATGCAGACCGAGTTCATGCAGTGTGCGGCGTATGGTCTGAGCACTGACAGGCTGACCTCCCACGTCTTCAACCTCTGCAGCAATGCTGGCAGCACTCATGTGTCTATTTTTTAAAGCCAACCTCTGGATATGACGCCGAACACGTGGACTCAACTTCTTTGGTCGACCCTGGCGAAGCCTGTTCCGAGTGGAACCTGTCCTGGAAAACCGCTGTATGACCTTGGCCACCATGCTGTAGCTCAGTTTCAGGGTGTTAGCAATCTTCTTATAGCCCAGGCCATCTTTGTGGAGAGCAACAATTCTATTTCTCACATCCTCAGAGAGTTCTTTGCCATGAGGTGCCATGTTTGCCAATGTAAATGTAAATGTAAATGTTGAATATCCAGTGGCCAGTATGAGAGAATTGTACCCAAAACACCAAATTTAACAGCCCTGCTCCCCATTTACACCTGGGACCTTGACACATGACACCAGAGAGGGACAACGACACATTTGGGCACAATTTGGACATGTTCACTGTGGGGTGTACTCACTTATGTTGCCAGCTATTTAGACATTAATGGCTGTGTGTTGAGTTATTTTCAGAAGACAGTAAATCTACACTGCTATACAAGTTGTACACTGACTACTCTAAGTTATATCCAAGTTTCATGTCTATAGTGTTGTCCCATGAAAAGATATAATGAAATATTTGCAGAAATGTGAGGGGTGTACTCACTTTTGTGATACACTGTATATGTTAATGTTTCGGATGCCAAACTAAAAAAAAAATTATTAATTAATTAAACAATGTATAAAATTAATTAAAATTCTCAACATGAGAGAAAAACACAAAAATAAAAAAACTAAAATAATTGATTCATTTAAAGATTTCTATTTTTATTCCTTTTTAATGTTAAGACACAACTAAATTGAACTACACTTTATAGGCAAAAGTATTGGGTCTTCTTATTATTAAATTTGTGTTTCAGCTATAACAATTGCTAACAGGTATAATATAACAGGTTATATAAACAAAATTATATGCTTCCATTTTTGCAGAAACAGATTTAGGAAGGCCCCTTTCCTGGTCCTGCATTACTGTGCAAGGTCTATAAAGACATGAAGAAAAGCTTGGCTTAAAGAAACTCCAGTGGCCTACACAGATTCCTGACCTTAGCCTTACTGAACAGCTGAACATCAATTGAGGCTTTAACGATCATTATTATTACCTAGCCATACAAATTCCTGTGTGACTAAATTTAGACACAATTTAAAGTCTTGTGAGAAGCCCCAGAAGAGTAGCTGAGATCAGTGTATTTTAATACCATTTGTTTTTCAAATGGAATGTCCAGCAAGCTTATGGTCAGATGTCCAAATACTTTTGGCCATTTATCGTATCTTACATTATGCTTCAATGTCTTGAATACTGGCAGATAAAATACCTTTCCACATTGCTTGCACTTCCCATCCTGACGTCTCCTGTGGACCCAGTGATGCCTTACAGTATAAGGCTGAAAAAACACAATATGTCATGTCAGTACTCAACAAGACAAATCTTAAAGCTCTACTATGATTTAAAAATTCACAAACTAGAAACAAGGCTCAGACTTACATCTCGCACATTTTTCATCCCTGGATCTCTAAATGATGGCTTACACCTGAAATTAATCTGCAGAGAACAGTAAACACTTGTAGAAAAATGCCCTGTGTGCTGGACAGTAAGTGAATAAAGAATCATGGTATACATAACATAGTTTTAAGCTTGTACCTTTTCTAGCTGCTCCATGCATGTTGTGTGGACAGCTATTTTGCAGGCCGCACATTTATAGCGGGGCAGTGACTTTTGCTGTTGAATGGAAAAACGTGGTTAGACACAGCTGATATATGGTGCAGAGATTACTAATGCCTTCTACAAGTCATGTGCTCAAATTTTCAAATCAGAACTGTAATTTCTGAATTTATTTGGACTACCTAATCCAAAATGCATGTTTTTATTGATAGAAAAGCACTTTGCTAGTTAAACTTTACATTCAAAAAATGAGAAGTGAACAAAGAGAAAGAGTAGCATATGTACTCAGCAGATGGCTCACCAGTGATTTGGCATAGCAATGCATTTCTCCAACATAGCAGAAATCTCCTGAAAGGCTGGTCTCAAACCAGACATGTTGTCCACAATGAGCACTCTCCTGTGGGGTATAGTAAAACCAATAAGTAAAAAACTATGTTTATCAGCGATACTGAGCATGCCATGCTACATGGTTAATTAGTGTGTCTGTAGGTATCCTGAAGTTAAAGTTCATGCTGTTTAAAAATGCTCAATAATATTTAGTTGTTCGAACTATTGCTATTAAGTCTAAGGGTGCATTCACCGCTCACTGCGAGCCATAGCACAAACTGCTGCTTTGCTCAGTGTTTAGCTTGAGCGGTGCGGTAAAATGTCATCAAAGTGTAAATGTGAGACGAATCTGCATTTGTGTGAAATAATTGTCATATTCACTCTGAAAGCGTCCACATATATTTGTTTAGCAGTTTTTTCCTCCTGTTTCACTTTTAAACTTGTGTTATATCTCAGGGTGCTGAGAAATGGTGAGAATCAGCTTTTCTGGGACAGTCTAAAACACTTATCGTTAAAAAAAGCTTAATGTGGTTTAAATGTACTAAAAAAACAACATAGGAACATGAAACCTCTCTTAAGTATTACTGCTCATAGGTTCTCTCCATTAATTAAATTCCTCACTTGTTGTTTTAATACAATTGTTGTACAATTGTGGCATAGCCAAAAATTGGCATAGCCAGTGCAAAAGCGGTTTTGTCACTTCTCATGTGAATGCGTCCTAAGTCTTCATTAGTACGTTTGTAAACAAAATAGTGGCACTTCCTTCAAATGCACGAAATATTCATTATCACACCAGTTACTCTCCGAAGTGTCTGCTCACAAATGCTGGGTTTGTGGTTCTTACTCTCATTTTGAGAGAGAAAGCAGGTTGGAATATAAGATTTACCTCACTTAATTAATGCTTAAAGCTATTAAAGGTTTATTTCATTGTAATAAACTGCTTCATCCTGGTCAATATCATGGCAAGTCCGTTTCCACCAGGAAACTTTGTGCACAAGGCAATACCCTGGACAGGGCACCAATTTATCACAGGGCTTCTGCCAGCAGTTATTCGTGCAGTAATATGGGGTGGCTGAATTGTGCTCCTTTATATGTGCATTTATTTTATTTCTTTTGATTGCTGCCATATATTTGGGTCACCACAGTAAAGCTGGTCTGCATACCAGACTTGGCACAATGTTTACCTCTCACTGGCTTTGCTGATTCAGCCAACCCCAACCCCCTCTTCCCCCGGAAATTAGCCAATCATGTCTGTGCGATTCGAAACCAAGATTCCTACAACTGTGTCACCCAAGCACCTGTTTTGTTTACATGTCCACAATATGTAATAATTAAAATATGCATAATAAATCCACCATACAGAATTAAGGCTATTAAGGTATGTTCCAATATCAGTGTGACAAAAATGTTGGCAAATTTTTCTCCTTTTTGGTGTGAAATACGCCTACAGAAAACATTGACTAAAGTTATTGTTCTTGAATGTGCTTCTACATACTGCATGTATGTAGCATGTTCCACCTGGTCCCTGAGTGTTGGTTTACTATTTGGAAAAAATGACTACAAATGAACATCTGTTGTTCATTAGTTGAACATCTGTTTTCTGTTTTACTCTTGTCTTCTTGCTTAAAAGTGTGACACTTTTAAACTGGTTGGAAAAACTGTACCAATACATAGTATGTAACACTCTGTGAGAGTTAATCCTATTAACCAGTTAACATAATCGGTTAAGCTTTACAGAACTTAGTTTTTTTGATAAAATCTGCTAATAGCTACCAATCAGCAGATAATGAATACACAGCCCTCATCAGATATGCCAGCATGTCATTTCTCATATTATACTTGCAACCTGTAAAAGAGACTTACAGTCCAGTCGACAGTTTGGGAGATCTCCTGGTTAGCTTCTGATTTAGCTGATGCCAAAGTACTGGACTGAGTTCCCAGTTGCTGAACACCTGACTTGGCAATAGTTTTCCTGGAACAACACAAATACATGTTGTGAGACTATTAAATTGATGATGGCACAGATAACTTGGGCTGCACATATTTCTTATAAAAAGCAGTAAAACATATGGACAGTGCAGAAATGTTCAAATAAATGTCAAACAGGAAATAGCATATTGAATACAGTGGACAGAGAATATACAAATTCTATATCTGAAAAACCTCAACATTTTGTAAATGCAATAAAAACAAGAATCTGTCATTTGTTTATTCTCTTGAACCCTAAATTAACTGATAAAAGTAGAAAGAAAAGACCGTAAATGCTTCAGCTGACCAACTTGATTGTATTCAACAGGTGAGGGTATCATGGTTGGATATAAAAGAAGGATCCATCAAAGGATCTCTGAAGGTAAAGACGTGTCATGGCTCATTCTTGTGTGTCACTCTGCAATAAAATCATTTCTTAACGCAAAATTGCAAATTATTAAATTATTTAGCAAATATAAATTTCATTGAATAATATGGTAATTGTTTTAGCATCTACCGTATGATAATGTAAAAAGATTCAGGGAGTCCAGAGATATCTTAGCCCGTGTTTGGCAAGATCGTAAAACACTGTAAATATGCCTAATCATCGAGCCCTTAGATGGCATTGCATGAAAAACCATCATGCTACTATGATAAATATATCCCTATGGTTCAGGAATAAGTTGGAAATCTATTGTCACCTAACACAGTCCACTGCTGCATTAAAAATGCAACCTGAAACTGAATATATACAAACCACCTCCTTGTTTCTATACTCACTGTGCATTTTATCAGCTCCACTTACCACATAGATTAACTTTGTAGTTCTACAATCCTTCAATGGTCAGGACTCTCCCAGGACCACCACAGAGCAGGTATTAGAGCAGTTATTATTTAGGTGGTGGATCATTCTCAGCACTGCAGTGACACTAACATGGTGGTGATGTGTTAGTGTGTGTTGTGCTGGTATGAGTGGATAGAACACAGCAGTGCTGCTGGAGTTTTTAAACACCTCACTGTCACTGCCCTACTGAGAATAGTCCACCAACCAAAAATAGATCCAGCCACTGATGAAGGTCTAGAAGATGACCAACTCAAACAGCAGCAATAGATGACCGATCATCTCTGACTTTACATCTACAAGGTGGACCAACTAGATAGGAGTGTCTAATAGAGTGGACAGTGAGTGGACACGGTATTTAAAAACTCCAGCAGTGCTGCTGTGTCTGATCCACTCATACCAGCACAACACACACTAACACACCACCACCATGTCATGGTCCTTGCGTTGCTGAGAATCATCCACCACCTAAATAATACCTGCTCTGTGGTGGTCCTGACCATTAAATAACAGGGTGAAAGCAGGCTAAAACAGTATGTAGAGAAACAGATGGACTACAGTCAGTAATTGTAGAACTACAAAGTGCTTCTATATGGTAAGTGGAGCTGATAAAATGGACAGTGAGTGTAGAAACAAGGAGATGGTTTTAATGTTATGGCTTGATCAGGGTATATATTTATGTTTCAGGAATACTTTGGAAAATTATTGTCACTCAACACAGTCGACTGCTGCATCAAGATATATATATATATATTATATATATAAGGGCTGTCGAAGTTAACGCGATAATAACGCATTAACGCAATCTCAATTTAACGCGATTTTAAAAAATAGTGCCGTTAACGCAAATTCTATTTGGCCCTGCGAGTCATCCGTAGTTCATGTTGACACTTGACCGTGCACGGCATCTCTCATTAAGACAGCGTTTCTCAAAGTGTGGGGCGCAGAGGCATGACGGGGGGGCGTGTCTGACTGGTAGAACCAACGTTTTAATGTCAGATTTGCCACCGTTTGTTTCATTTACGGTTTGTTAACATAATGTAACCAAGCGTCGTAGTGATGCACTTGCTTAATAAAGAAATAAATACACGGTATATTCACAAATTGTCGGGAGCAGAACACTTTATTAACTTCTTCTGTTACGGTACCGAATAGCGGACAGCTAGAGTCTGTTACAATAACTACGCCTTATCCCACCTAAAGCACCGCTGATCTACAATGTTTGCTGATGGAGAAATTTTAACCAACAATCTGACATATATACGAAATCAAGGGTCTCTGCTGGATAGTATTACTGCCTAGTATGTGAGTGAATAAAACTCCCTTACAGTTTTCTCTTGTCCCAGCAGTTTTTAACATAAGTACATTTAGCATAAAATGTGTTCACCATTTTAATTGTAACATTTCACTTAAAAATCCTTGTTTTCTATAACATTTACACAGATTTTTTTTTATGCGATTAATCGCGATTAACTATATGCAATTCTGAGATTTTTAATCATTTGACAGCCCTAATATATACAGTATATATATACAGGGGTTGGACAAAATAACTGAAACACCTGTCATTTTAGTGTGGGAGGTTTCATGGCTAAATTGGACCAGTCTGGTGGCCAATCTTCATTAATTGCACATTGCACCAGTAAGAGCAGAGTGTGAAGGTTCAATTAGCAGGGTAAGAGCACAGTTTTGCTCAAAATATTGCAATGCACACAACATTATGGGTGACATACCAGAGTTCAAAAGAGGACAAATTGTTGGTGCACGTCTTGCTGGCGCATCTGTGACCAAGACAGCAAGTCTTTGTGATGTATCAAGAGCCACGGTATCCAGGGTAATGTCAGCATACCACCAAGAAGGACAAACCACATCCAACAGGATTAACTGTGGATGCAAGAGGAAGCTGTCTGAAAGGGATGTTCGGGTGCTAACCCGGATTGTATCCAAAAAACATAAAACCACGGCTGCCCAAATCACGGCAGAATTAAATGTGCACCTCAACTCTCCTGTTTCCACCAGAACTGTCCGTCGGGAGCTCCACAGGGTCAATATACACGGCCGGGCTGCTATAGCCAAACCTTTGGTCACTCGTGCCAATGCCAAACGTCGGTTTCAATGGTGCAAGGAGCGCAAATCTTGGGCTGTGGACAATGTGAAACATGTATTGTTCTCTGATGAGTCCACCTTTACTGTTTTCCCCACATCCGGGAGAGTTACGGTGTGGAGAAGCCCCAAAGAAGCGTACCACCCAGACTGTTGCATGCCCAGAGTGAAGCATGGGGGTGGATCAGTGATGGTTTGGGCTGCCATATCATGGCATTCCCTTGGCCCAATACTTGTGCTAGATGGGCGCGTCACTGCCAAGGACTACCGAACCATTCTGGAGGACCATGTGCATTCAATGGCGGTGCCGTGTATCAGGATGACAATGCACCAATACACACAGCAAGACTGGTGAAAGATTGGTTTGATGAACATGAAAGTGAAGTTGAACATCTCCCATGGCCTGCACAGTCACCAGATCTAAATATTATTGAGCCACTTTGGGGTGTTTTGGAGAAGCGAGTCAGGAAACGTTTTACTCCACCAGCATCACGTAGTGACCTGGCCACTATCCTGCAAGAAGAATGGCTTAAAATCCCTCTGACCACTGTGCAGGACTTGTATATGTCATTTCCAAGACGAATTGATGCTGTATTGGCTGCAAAAGGAGGCCCTACACCATACTAATAATTTATTGTGGTCTAAAACCAGGTGTTTCAGTTATTTTGTCCAACCCCTGTATATACTGGCACTATTAACCTCACCTGGTTGATGGCACTTCACAAAGTTGCCAGGTAGGGGGATTTTCCAGCCAAATGTATTTACGTGAGGATACTTTCTTTATTTGTATTATTCATTTATTTATATAATGCTGGATTTGTTTTACACAATAAGCATTATTTGGCATAGTTTGTACCTACCTCAGAAATAAAGGGGCATTCATTATTTAGATAAATAAAAGATATTTATAGATACAGTATTTTTTTTTTTTTTAAAGAGAAATAATAAGAGGAAACTTTGTCATAAATTGTCTTTAATTTTATTTTGTTTAAAAACAATTAGGTAAAAACGTATTGTGAACCCAGTATCGTTACATCCCTAGTCATTATTACTGTCTTTACAAAATGTAGTCTTTTTTTATCCTAACAAGTTTGTTCTTAGTTAACACACCCATCTCTCTCTTTCTTTCTTTCTTTCTCTCTTTCTCTCTTTATCTCACACACACACACAAGCCAGCAACCATTATTACACATGAAAGTCTTTAAGGGGCTTTAAAAATACGAGGCTCATATTTTTGCTTCCTGTTTACAATTAAAACTTTGCCCACTGTGACCTTTGTTTCCAATTCCTGTTGTGTGAATTTGTGAAGCTTAGCAACCTGAGGAAGGGTTGCCCACTGGCTGATGGCTCTGATTAGTAATGGCGCTTTGCAGTTCTACTAGAGACGCTAATGAGCCAGCGTCATGGAGTTCAGATCCGCAGGCAGGATATTTGAAGGTCAACACTGAGTGGGGAAAAAGATTTATGTCTAGCAAATATTTTTTAACATGAGGAAGCTTTAATTAGTTAGATTTTTAAGCAGAGTGGAGTACTTCTTATAGGATTTGTTTCATGAATATTAAATACTACTTAATATATACTTAATATATACTTAATATATACACATAATTAATATATATTTAATAACTATTTAAATCAGAATGATTTTATATACATATACCTTCCCCAGAAAGCATGTTTTTCTCTTGTATATTTACTTTAAAATAAAATTAAAGTGTGCTTTGTGTTTAATAAATATACAGTGTCGACTACACAGAGTCTGTACTTCACTTTTAGCAAATGTCACATGCACATTTAATATACTAATTTTAAGACTTCAAGACCCAGCAAAAAAAACCAAAAACCTCACAGATACCCTGCTTTGTTGACTCAGACCTACAATTTGAATTAGAAGGATGGCAAGCCATGCCACATCTCCATCAATTTTGACACTGATCGCACTGCTTGTGTTACACCAGTGGTCCCCAACCACCGGGCGGGTCATTTATTACAGAATTTATTAAAGAATACATAATTAGAAATCACTATGAGCAATTACATTTCCAATACTCTTGGGGTGTTAGTGTCTCTAATCACCGCTAGGTGGGAGCAGCATCTCGAAAAAAGCTCAGGGTTCCAAATGATTTTCCATCCTATAGTTCTTCCATTTTAAATCCTCCCGCCTCCGCCGGTCCATGAAATTATGTCTTATATGAAACCGGTCCGTGCTGCAAAAAAGTTTGGGAAGCGCTGTGTTAGACTGTGCCAAATAATGTCTACAATAATATGACACATTTCATCTAAATATGGGATTTCTTTATGCAAGAAGAAAGGTCAATGCAAAACATGCTTTTCCCCTAAAATAATTTAATTAATGCTAATCGTACACTTAGACCTAGTGTAAGTATGTATGGCACAGTTGCGCAGGTAGGATGACTTGTAGGAGGTACATGGAGGTTTTAATTTGATCAGTGGAGGTACTTAGGCTAAAAAGACCACTGAGAACTACTGATTTAGATAAGAGGAAAGACTAAAGGGCAGTTGTAGCCTGGTGGTTAAGGTACTGAACTAGTAATCAAAAGGTCACTGGTTCAAGCCCCAGCACTGCCAGGTTGCCACTGTTGGGCCCTTGAGTAAGGCCCTTAACCCTTAATTGCTTAGACAGTATACTGTCGCAGTACTGTAAGTCGCTTTGGATAAAAGCATCTGCTAAATGCTGAAAATGTAAATGAAAGTAAAGGTTTTACATACGAGAGGAAGCCATTCCATGACTCCAGTGTGGGGTCATAATGAGCCCCTGTTAGTGGGCTAAAGGAAGAGTGTGCCTTCCAGCAGGTAGAGTTTCTGCGACTGGGTAGCGGTTGACCTCTCCCTGGCCAAGGGCTGCCAGCCTTGGAGATGGTCGAAACACGTCTGCAGCGCCTCCTCTGGCCACTGCGCCCAAAGCGACAGTGTGAGCCGCTTTCGGCATGTCCTAGGTATGAAGAGTTTCTTCTGAGACAACGAGGAACACGGATAAGCGTATGAGCCTGTACTCGCTCGACAACCACACTGAGAGGCAGGCAGTTCTGTTTGCACAAAACCGATGAGTTTCTAAACTCCTGTTCTGCTTCCGTAAGATCCTCTTCACAAGGCTCTGAGGACTGGTCATTGTCTGAGTCAGCGGTAGAGCTTTGGCTATTACTGTCGCTGTCCCCTTCTGAGAACAGCGGGTCTGAGCAGATGTGGGACATGCTTCCCTTACACTCCACCTGTTCAACAACAGGGTCCTGGACATCTTCATCCTCTTCTGTCATCTGGATAACACTAGCCAGCAGCATGGAAGGGCCTAGAAGGTGTGTGTCAATGTTACGCAACCTGCTTGCTCTTTTGCGTCGCACAGCAAAACGTGGATTTGCACCCAGTGTGGTGGTGCTGGAGCGCCGCCTTGCATTACTGCTTTTGGCTGATCGGCCACTAGCTGCAAGATGCCAGGTTGGCAATGGCTGAAGAACGCTGGATCTTCTGCGCTGGGCCAGCGAAGCTGAGGCAAATCCTGCACTTGACCGCCTGCGTGCACGGCTCGCTGGTACAGCAATGCTGGGCCTCCTGGTTCGACAGTGCTCGGATCCCTCATCGCTTGGCCTAGCAAGACCTGCATCCTTTCTCCTAAAATGACGTCGGAAAAATGTATCCATGCTGACCAAGGGACTTGCTTTTTAAAACTTCTTTGAGGCTGTTGGTGTAAAATATACTAAGTCAGCATTGAAATCAGTGAAGCCATAGAGTCAAGTATCTGCTTTAAGTACAATCCTAGCCCAGGATACATTTTTACAATAAGATCAGCTTTTGAGCTTTAGCACTACATGCTACCACCAAATAAATGCTTTGCTTTCTCTTCATTACACAGAAAGTAATCGTTTTACATTTGTATCCAGCGTAAGAATTTAGTGTCACAAGGCCATAACAGTTCATGGTTGTATCAACTGCTCTGAACTTTCTAGTCTCAGGTGTCACCAAGTGTTCAACCACATAACATTGGTTTGTATAGCCCTAATAACGTCATTCAGTGACTCGAGGAAACGACCTGGTGTTCACCCTCTGATTATGAGTCTTTCGCTCAGAGATTGCCAGAGCAAATTAAAAAGGTGCTCTGACCCTTTACTAATAGCTGCCTGTGCTAATTATAGTGACTTAGCCTTTCTCAATCTCATTTAGAGGCAGAGAGCAGATGGTCAGTTTCATTTAAAGTTATTAAAGCTTGTAGACATAACACTCAAGTCAAACAGTGAGGTCTGTTTGCAAGTTGTATTGCTTGATTTGCCTGAAGTACGAGCTTTATCACAGTGTTAAAACTTAACTTTTAATTGTGTACTAAATTTATCAACTACGAGTTGGCTGCTAGCCACGTTTGAGGGTGTGTGTGTTAGGTACAGCCCTCCTTGGTCATGGTCGGGGTCTGCAGCAGTAGAAGAGATACAACTGTGGAATTGGATATGACTAGGTCAGGAATAAAGGGAAAAATACATAAACAAAATTTGAATAAATAAAGAACTGGCTTGTCTAAATAGAGAATGCTTGGTCAGATGCTGGACTATTTTATAATGATGCCAAAGAGGGCACAGGAACAAATGTCAATGGGGGGTGGGGGTAAAAGGGGGCTTTGACCCCCACCCCCCATTGACATTTGTTCCTGTGCCCTCTTTGGCATCATTGTATTTAAATAACCTTTATGTATCTAAATAAAAAAAACTTAACCTCTATTATGTTTTATTAATGTCTCAGTAGTTTAGTGCATTAGTAAGGTAGTAAATGTAATAATTTACATTTTTATTTCATTATTAGCATAGAAACGTCAATTTCTGTTCATTTAACTCCTTACTTCTAATATAACTCTTATATTACCCCATAATTATGCAACATTGTTTCCAATGCATTGATCACATCTGGCAGCTCTCATAGTGTCCTGATAGTCACATTAGTATAATTTAATTTATTCCCTTTACCTTGACTATCTCTTGTTCAGCAAAATCACTCTAACTCTTAAACAAGTCTTGATATGTTTATAGGTCTGACAAAACACTTGCATATATCAATGTATATTATAGACATGCTAAGATGAGAATAAGTTTAAGCTTAAAAAGGTCTAACATCCATCCTTCAATTATACACCAGCACTCCTAAGCAGCAGGTGTATGACTAACAAACAAAAATCTCTAGCTTTCAAGTCTTCAACAGGCTAAAACTCCAATGCAAACGGTATCACACAGTAAAGTGAGGAGAAAAGTATAAGCTCATGACCTGGCAGATGCAGCTCTTCTCTAGCAGTCCTGCAACACGATGAACTCAGAGAAATAGAAAGGGAACAAGAACGAGAGAAACAAATGATCAGGTGAAGATGGAGAGGAGGCGCTATGAAGCACTGAGACAAACAAGGCTCATCGATTGGCTGTCCAGAAACCAGCAGGAGTGCACCAGCGACCTAAGCCTGTGGTTTGAAATAATGAGTGATTACCAGATCAAGCCACACACTGTACTTGTGTGAAAGATACACAACACAAACACCATAGTAACAGCCACCTGTCAAAACCCCCTTTGGTTTGATACTTAATTGGCTTGGTTTATTAGAATTATTAAAATACGTAGGCAGCACCACCAGCCTTAACTGGAAGATTAACTGGAAGTCTAAATTTATGTTGACTTCACACTCATTTCATTTCTACATCATATCAACATAATTTGGCAAAATCTGTGCAACTTTTAAATACCATTAATGGTTTACAGTTTTTTTCTAAACTAGAGTCTTATATTTGTAATTCTAAGCATAATTGTCTTTACATTTTCTGGCATTTTTAATGAACAAAATTGGGGTAGTCACACATCCCTACAAATCTTGACCAAATTTGACCATCCAAAATGACAGCCAATAATCTTTCCTATAATTTAAAGGAATGTTACTAGTGTATTTCTGCCGAAATTACATAATACACTTTTATATAAACAAAGCTTAGACTACATTGTAAATGTGTTGTGTAATTAGTAGGTTGGTTTTGGCCTAAAAGCACAGAAGTAGCTCAAGTAACTCAACTGCTTAATTCGGTAACTAATGTGACTACAAAAATGAAGTAAAATCCATTAGTTGGCATAGTTACAGGGAAAATCAGATTACTGTAATCCAGTTTGTTCATCTGTGTTACTGGGTTAACAGGCAGATGTGCACTGTAGCCTCCTAAAGTCAGTCCAGTATGAAGCTACCATTCAGCCATTGTCAACACTACTCGTCATTAGATGAAAAGATGCGGCCAAGCCACTCCAATGCCACCACAATGCTGTTCATTTCCACTTCAAGGCCCTTCAACTCCTGCATTATGGATCAGTAGGGATAAATCAGAGCAAGGCCTAATAAAAAAGATGCATGCTAATTTATCAGCACAAATTGTTAATCAGTGCTACCCAGTCGCTGTCTGTTTATTACAGACCTCACTAAAAACTAGTGTGTCAATATAATCCACTTGATTAGTTTCTCATTCTCGACAACACTTCCGCTTCTGACAGACGTACCACTGCGTACAAAGCACAACAGCACATACGGAAATAATTACCACTCTTTAATGGGGAAGAATGCTAGTGCTTTCTTTGGCTGTTACCATGGAGTGGGACCTGGCAACCAAACCAGCTCATGGCTTTTTGTACTGGGAGACTGAAGTGAAGTTTTTACATTGATTTCATTGCTACAATTGTATTGGTAAGGTTCTTGTGTTTGAGTAAAGCATTATACAGCAGGTACGTTGGGAGTCCACAAGTCCGTCTACTAATGTGTAATGGTACATTATTGTAATGGCAAGATAAGGAATTCTATATATACAGTCCCCTCAAGAATTATTGGCACCTCTGATAAAGATGAGTAAATTAGGTTATAAGAAAAATCCCATTTTGGTGAATAAGCACTTGTTTAGAAAATCACATGAACTAAAGTTAATGGAAGGTCAAGAAATTCTTAAAAACAAAATGTAACTGAAGCATTCCTTTCATTTATATTGTATACACAAGTTGATTACAGTGTCTAGGAACTTGCATCATATGAATGTGACTCGGGGCAAATCTAGGGCAAATTAAATGTCTTATCCTTCAGATTTACAGGTGTACAGTACAATAAAAATTCACATTCCACATATTCCAGCTTGTTTAAAAGCTGGGGTCAGAGGACATGGTTGGCCATTGTATGGTACCCCTAGAGCCAAGACGATTAAGGTTAGTAAAAACCTTCCGATTTATAGCCCAAAGCTCCATCCTCTAGGTTACCATGGTCCCACTTAGCTCAAAAAAGAGATGGGCTTTTTGCTCATCTTTGCCAGGGGTGTCAATAATTGTGGAGAGGATTATGTACTAGTGTGGCAAATTGTTGATATCCTTCTTCACTAGGCTGTCAACTATCCATAACAGCAGCTTGTAAACTACATGAACAAAAGTATATGGACACCTGGCAATGGGTTTGTAAGACATTTTCTTTCGAACCATCCACATTAATGTAAAGTTACCTGTCCTTTCTTAACCTCCACTCTTCTAGGAAGGTTTCCAACAAAATTTTTAAGTGTGTTTGTTGAAGTAGGCTAATTTAGCCGAAAGCACACTGATTTTGGACCTGGCTCACAATAGACTATTAAATTAATCCCAAACATGTCCTATAAGGTAAAAAAAACAGCACTTCTTGTGACTCAGACAGGTTAGTTGTATATGATAACACCAGACAAAACAGTCCGCAGTGTTGAAGTCGCTGCCCACTTAACCTACTAATTGAACAAGCTGCGATCCATATTATGTAGACAATGTCCACCTGTCAAGACCAAGGATGTTGGCTATCATGGATGAATGAAATTTTACAAGGCAAAAGCACTTCCAGTTATCGTAGCGTTGAGACATTGGTATACAGGAGGTGAAAAATAATAAGCCGCTACAGTCATGGAAATATGCACAATAAGATTACCACTAAACTTTGGTGCACTTTTACCCATGTGAATGTGTGCAAAACGTACTCCAGTGTTTCAAACACCTCAGAGAGAACTGGATCAAACATTAAGCATATTTCTAAACTTTTAATTTCAGACTTGGCTTGTTTGCTTGGCTAAATTTAACTCTTTAGGCATTAAACAGGTTTTAAAAACTGTGGGCATAGCCTTGCTCATTTTCAGCACAAGCCAACTTTTTCACATGAAAGCATCTGTCACCCAGAGACCACAACCAAACAGCTCCCAGCCAAGGATGATTTATTGCATTGTTGGTACTCAAACTCCCAACGTCCACAGAATAGGGCAAATGCTTTTCATTTGTGCCACTTGAGAGGCAGTATCAGCAGTGTCAACTGTTGAATGGCCCATTCAGAAAAGACGTGTGCCAACAGTATTGCAGATTTTAAGATTTTGCTACTGCAAAATCGAGCATCAATCTTTTTGGCTTCATAATAACAACAAAAAAATCAACAAAATAAGATAAAGAACAAATTAAGCAATCATTTCAGTATAAAGTAGCAAATAAACTCAGCTATATTCCTTAAACAACTCTTTACTGATAAATAAAAAAAAGAACAGTTTATTTCACCACACTAGTTGTACAGACACAGTAACAGCATATGGTCAATTCACTTATCATTTTCTTAGATATTTTTAAATGAAAATTGTCACGTGGGAAGAAAGGACGCAAATGCAGAAGTAAAATAATAACAAAGTATTTATTTATTTATTAAAGATAACAGAAAGATAAACAGCTAACAAAAAACAGAACACAAAAACCCGATCGGAAACTCCGACGGAGCTGCTGACGCAACTAAATGAAAAATAGTCAACGGAAAACCAAATTGAAGAAAGCGGGACGCGAACCCCGATCAGCCGCGTGACAGCCGGGAGCGTTACCACCGCGCTGAAGTGGCGCTGGGAAACGGGGGCGCGAGAACCCCTAATACGTTTAGGAGCGAGGGGAGAGGAGGGGAACTCCGAGGAGCGCTAGACCCATCACCGCGATTAAATACAGCAGTGAACGGTCGGCGCGCTCTGGGTCGCGGAGCTGACACACACCGATCTGAAACAAGAAAGAAACAAATAGGCAAAGTTAGGCAGGGGTAGACTGCGGATTCGAACCGGGGATATTTGGCGCGACAACCGCTTGCTCAACGGAGTCGCCACCCAGCGGTTGAAGAATCCAATGTTGAGATTAACTAAAGGCACTGGTGCCAGAATTACCCTCAGCGCTAACACAGCGCTGAGTGAAACCGCTAATGCTAAATGCTAGCGCAAAAATGAACTGCAGTTCGAGGACTGCGCGGCGTCGCACCACACTATATCTAAGAGACCAAAAGAACATACCAGTTACCTCAAACCTTGTGGTTTTACTTGCCCGAATGGCATACGCCACCAGGGCTACCAGCTAAGGCTACGAACGTGTGGACGAGCTGCCACCACGGACCGGAAAACAAACAAAGGTGCGACACCCGCTGCTGTGTGGAGCTGGCTTAAATAGTCAACCCCACAGCTGCGGGTGATCAGCACTAATTGGGAGGCCTGGTATAAGAGGCCTTAGTTTTCTGAGCTCTGTAATGTCTGCTTCGCTGGGAACCCGGGGCACGTTCACCAGCTACCACAGACCTCGTTATAGAACCCCCTCCTCTAGGGACAGCTCCTGAGGTCCCAAGACCCGCAGCTCGGTTGCGTCGGAACTCGCGGATCAGTTCAGGGTCCAGGATCTGACGAGCCGGTACCCATGAACGTTCCTCAGGGCCGTAACCCTCCCAATCCACCAAGTATTGGGTGCTACCCTGAACCTTCCTGCTGTCAAGCAACCGGCGGACGGTGAAGGCAGGGGCACCCTGGATGATACGAGGGGCGGGAGGTTGGGGAGGGGGTAAAACTCCCCCGCACATAAATGGTCGGAGATGGGAGACATGAAAGGTTGGATGCACTTTCATACGGGGAGGAAGCTCCAACCTATACGTCACCGGATTAATCCGCTTTACTACCTTGAACGGACCAATGTACTTGGGTGCCAACTTATGTGGGGCACCTCGAACGGGGAGATCCCTCGTTGACACAAGTACTCGTTGGCCTGGCCGGAAGGTAAGAGCCGGCTGCCGCCTGCGGTCAGCTTTGCGCTTCACAGAGCGCTGGGTGGCCACAAGTGCCTGCCTAGCTTTGCGCCAGGCGGCGCGGCAGCGGCGGACATGAAGCTGTACAGACGGGACCGCTACCTGCTGCTCCTGCTCAGGAAAGAGCGGCGGAGGGTACCCGAACTGAGCCTCAAACGGTGACATTCCAATCGCCGAATGATGCAGGGTGTTGTGAGCAAACTCTGCCCATATCAACTTATCCGACCACGTGGTCGGATTCCCTGCCGTCAGGCACCTGAGCATCTTGCTCAGATCCTGGATCAGCCTCTCCGACTGCCCATTCGACTCCGGGTGGTAGCCGGAGGATAAGCTGGCCGTGGCGCCAATAAGTTGGCAAAAGGCCCGCCAGCACTGGCTTACAAACTGTGGACCCCGATCAGACACAATGTCTGATGGGACCCCATGTGCTCTCACCACATGATTCAGAATGATTTGCGCAGTACCCATGGCGGATGGTAGCTTGGGCAGTGGGATAAAAAGGCAAGATTTGGTAAACCGGTCGACAATTACCAATACCGCCGTGAACCCTCTGGACTTTGGCAAGCCTGTCACAAAGTCCAGAGAAATGTGGGACCACGGTCTAGCAGGTATTGGCAACGGATGAAGGAGGCCCCTCGGGCGCTCTCTGGGTGTCTTGTTCAGAGCACACACAGAGCAAGCACGGACAAAGTCACGTACCTGGTTCTCCATCCCCGGCCACCAAAATCTTCGGCGCAGCAAGACCAGGGACTTAGTCACACCTGGGTGCGCCGAAAATGGGGAAGCATGGGCCCATTCAAAAACCTGACGCCGTACGGATGAAGGTACGTACAGTCTGTCAGGAGGTCCCCCACCGGGGTCGGGTTCAGCCCGGTGGGCATCCCGAATGACCTTCGATATGCCCCATGTGACTGGGGCCGCTATCAGGGTCGAGGGGATCACAGGATCAGGTCCGGTCTCCGGCCTGGTCGGTTCCCACTGTCTAGACAGAGCGTCCGGTTTGACGTTTTTGGACCCCGGTCTATAAGACAGTGTAAAATTGAACCTTCCAAAAAATAAGGACCACCGGGCCTGACGGGAGTTCATCCTCTTGACTTGCTGGATGAATGACAGATTCTTGTGATCCGTCCAGACAAGAAAAGGATGTTTGGCCCCCTCGAGCCAGTGTCGCCACTCCTCTAACGCCAACTTAATGGCCAAGAGTTCCCTGTCTCCAACCGGGTGGTTCCGCTCGGCTGGAGTCAGGCGGTGCGAGAAGAAGGCACATGGGTGTAGCTTCTTCCCTGGCCCCACTCTTTGGGACAAAACTGCCCCAGCTCCGACCTCGGAGGCATCCACTTCGACAACGAAGGGTTCCTCTGAGTCGGGCAACTGTAAAACGGGAGCAGTTGTCAAGAATGTTTTTAGCTCGTCAAAAGCTTGTTGGGCCTGCACCGTCCATCGGAACGGACCTTTTCCTGTGAGGTCCGTTAACGGAGAGGCGACTGAGCTAAAGTTCTTAATGAAACGCCGAAAAAAGTTTGCAAAGCCCAAAAACCTTTGCAGTTGGCGTAAAGAACTTGGAGTTGGCCACTTCTCCACAGCCGATACCTTAGCCGAGTCCATGCGCAGGGTGCCCTCGGCCACTACAAACCCCAGGAACGAAACCGTGGGGGAGTGAAAGACTGACTTCTCCAGCTTGACAAACAAATGGTTGTCGAGCAAAAGCTGGAGAACTCGTCGGACATGCCCTATATGCTCGTCGATGGACCGACTAAAGATAAGAATATCGTCTAAGTAAACATAGACGAATTTACCAAGAGTCTCCCGCAAGACCTCATTGATAAATCTCTGGAAGACTGCGGGGGCATTCATTAACCCAAATGGCATCACCAGGTATTCATAGTGGCCAGTGGGCGTAATGAACGCAGTCTTCCACTCATCCCCCTGCCTGATCCGGATCAAATCGTACGCGCTGCGAAGATCGAGCTTGGAAAAAACAGAAGCTCGCTGAAGGGCTTCGAAAGCCGTGGCCATCAGCGGCAGCGGGTACCGATCCTTGATCGTAACGGCGTTCAGACCGCGATAATCGATACAGGGGCGCAGGGTACCGTCCTTCTTGTTCACAAAAAAGAACCCTGCCCCAGCTGGGGAGGAGGAAGGACGGATGAACCCCTGTTTAAGCGCCTCACGCACATACTCCTCCATAGCGGAGCTGACACACACCGATCTGAAACAAGAAAGAAACAAATAGGCAAAGTTAGGCAGGGGTAGACTGCGGATTCGAACCGGGGATATTTGGCGCGACAACCGCTTGCTCAACGGAGTCGCCACCCAGCGGTTGAAGAATCCAATGTTGAGATTAACTAAAGGCACTGGTGCCAGAATTACCCTCAGCGCTAACACAGCGCTGAGTGAAACCGCTAATGCTAAATGCTAGTGCAAAAATGAACTGCAGTTCGAGGACTGCGCGGCGTCGCACCACACTATATCTAAGAGACCAAAAGAACATACCAGTTACCTCAAACCTTGCGGTTTTACTTGCCCGAATGGCATACGCCACCAGGGCTACCAGCTAAGGCTACGAACGTGTGGACGAGCTGCCACCACGGACCGGAAAACAAACAAAGGTGCGACACCCGCTGCTGTGTGGAGCTGGCTTAAATAGTCAACCCCACAGCTGCGGGTGATCAGCACTAATTGGGAGGCCTGGTATAAGAGGCCTTAGTTTTCTGAGCTCTGTAATGTCTGCTTCGCTGGGAACCCGGGGCACGTTCACCAGCTACCACAGACCTCGTTATAAAAATAAAGGATTTTTAAAGGTCTATAATTGTACAGTGATTTCAGCTTTTCAAAATAGCTAAATATCAGTGTGCAGTCTGAGCTTGAGGTGGGTGAAATAAATATCAGGAAATTAGGTTATAGGTAACCATAATCATATTTATCCATCTGTTGTTACAAACATCTTCATCTTGGTCCGGGTCACTGTAGGTCTGGCACCATCTGGAAACACTCCGCACAAGGCAGAAATACAGCCTGGACAGAGCACCAGTCCATAATTTTGAGCTATCCACCTTTTGCATGTTTTTGGGATCTGAAAAGTAACCACATGTCCAGAGAAAGCCCACACAGATACTAAAAGAACCCATGTTGCTATATTGCACCCACTCTACCCACTCCTTATTACAATACTGTTAAAATGTTTACAACCCAGCATTACAATACAGTTACACAGCAGTCTAATACAATAACACACCATTGTGGACACCAAAGTTCTAGCTTCTGCTGTGCTGCCAGCCCAGTAGGGCGCTCAACATACACAAATGATCTGTCTGAAGGAGGTGCCTGAGATAGAAAATGCATGGAGATCATTTATACCGGGGGTGTCCAAACCTCTCTTATTGGGGGTCAGATTGAGTTAAAAAAAAAAAATGCAAACACGGGCCACTTTTATTGTAATAAAACCAATAAAAACCTACCTGACTACTAACAATTACACTTCCTTTTTATTTAAGTGACTAATTATCTGTCATTGATAGTGTTGTGTAAACTAAAATTTCGCCAGTTTCACTCACCAGTTGATAATACTAATGGGAAGATTATTATACAGTACTTATTTAAATTCAGCGTACACACTTCCCTCTGAACTCAGTGAAAAAATATTCATTTTCCCAGCGCACCTGAAATCTTCTGCATTCGCTGTCTAGTTTTTGTTTCTTTGGAGCCACCATGTTTATCCAAAACTCGGGAACATTAATTATATTAAGGTGTAATGTTAACATTTTAAATTGGGGGAAAAAAACATTATAGATTTGATTTTTGCTATAGCAAGCCCAGAGTTCAAACTGTTCAAGCTGTTTTTTAAAAAAAAACCTGCTTGGTGCTCAGGTGGCACAGCGGTAAAACACTAGCACACCAGAGCTGAGACTTGTTGGTTGGAAACTCAGCTTTGCCATCTGGTAGGCTGGGCGCCTACATGAACAACGATTGGCTGTTGTTCATACAGGATGGAAGCCGGATAGGGACCTCATAACGGGTGCAATTATGACCTCTACAGGCTGATTGATGGCGCCTGCACAGAGTTGAGGAATGATGAGTTGATCAGTACACAAAGCTGATCCTCATATGAACTTGCCTCGTGCAGGTGAAAAGATGCAGTCGGGATTGAGATCAGCATTAGTAGGGAGGAAGCATAATGCAACTGGGTAATTGGATACGCTAAAAATCGGGAGAAAATGCATGAACAACAAAAAAACTGCTTAATATCGGGCCAACTTTTATTTTATTTCTAAAATACCTTGTGTGCCGTTTTAAAAATGGTCAAGGTACCGGCACGAGCAGCCAGGTAATACAGTGAGCAGAGAACTCTCTATTATGATCTGGTATGACACATCTCAATAAAGGCATGTGCTAACCTGTGCAAGTGAGGAATCGGCTGTCTAAATATTGGAATGCAATAGGGACAAAGGAGTAGTACCAATTTGCTCATTTGCCAACATGTACCAACATGTACCTTTATTTATTTAAACACAGTGCTTTGGATAAGAACTGGAAGCAAAGGGACTCGTGTTAAATGAGAAGGCTTGTTAGGAACACCACATGCAGTACTGTCGCCATCTGCAGGACAAGAGCTAAACACAACAGCTAAAACTACTCGATTTGCACGATTCATTTTGCATTTTGAGGTAGTTATGTATGTAAGAATTATTTCAAGCCAGTAAATACTCTAAAGAATATTACAACATATATTTATTATGCAGCAGTTGCTACCATCATCCCCTTATTTGTCCCACAACTCATGCTGACTCAAAAATGTCTCCTTCTTGGATGCCAAATAATGTGTCATTAATTCAATCTGTATATAAAACACTAACAGATCTTTTCAGGTGATAACAGTAGAGGAAACGAGTGTGGAGCCTATCCCAGCTTTTCAATGGGCACAAGGCACACAGTAACACCCTGGATGGGGCGCCAGTCCATTGCAGGGCAGACACACATACACACACACACATTCACCTATAGGGCAATTCCGTATCTCCAATTAACCTGACTGCATGTTTTTGGACTGTGGGAGGAAACCCACGCAGACACGGGGAGAACATGCAAACTCCGCACAGAAAGGACCCGGACCGCCCTGCCTGGGGGTCGAACCCAGGACCTTCTTACTGTGAGGCGACAGTGCTACCCACCGAACCACCGTGCTGCCCCAAATAATACTTCATTACCCACTAGTTTTTCCCAATAGAGAAAAACTTTGGTGTAAATAGTGGTGAACCTTCTGGTGAAAAAGTGGCCGGCCTACCAAAATTTACATTAACATTTTCAGCATTTAGCAACTTACAGTACTGTGACAGTATACAGTTTAAGCAATTGAGGGTTAAGAGCCTTGCTCAAGGGCCCAACAGTTGCGTCCTGGCAGTAGTGGGGTTTGAACCAGCGCCTTTGGATTACTAGTCCAGTACCTTAACCACTAGGCCTAAACAGTCCCTTAAAATTTCACGAAGATTGCACCTGGGACTCATCCAGGAGGTCACAAAGTCACAAAGGAGGACACAAAGGCTCATCTTGCATTTGCCAAAAAAAAAATCCAAATGACCCCAAGATTTTGGAATAATATTCTAGGACTGATGAGTGGGGGGATTACTGTGGCCCCACAATGGATTGGCAAGCTCTCCAGGGTGTGTTATTGCATCGTGCCTGGTGATCTGAGCAAAACTGTACCTACCAGACATTGACCAGGATGAAAGGATAGTAAAACATGAAAATAACACGAAATTATTAAAACATATACTGATTGGATCATTGTTTCGGGTCCACTACATCCACACAGCCCAACTTCAATCAAACAGCTGACCTGATTTTTTTAGTCAGAGCTCATGAGAACATCCCTCACACAAGCATACAAGCACTGACACACACCACACTCCTATCCAGGGACTCTGACCCTGATCTATACATAGCAGAAGTGAAGAGGGAAAACTAGTAAAGATAGCAGCAGAAATGGGTCTAGCCCTCATTAGCTTAGGGCCAGAGTTGCCAGGTTTGTGAATTTCACTTCTTTGAAAATGATGTAGCATGGAGGTGTGATTTTTCAAGCTACTTTCAAAACAAACCGCAGCTGCCAAAAAGCTTTTTTTGTAGCTTTTACTACAAACAGAACAAAATGAAAATGAATATCTACTCAGCACTTCCTGAGAAAGACGAGCAAGAGAGCACCAAAAAGGAAAAGAATAAAGCTATAAGACTAATCAAAACTTAAATCAAAAGTAAGCTGCACAGCAAGCCAATAAAACAAAGAGGCTTAAAGAGAGTCTTAAAAAATTAATGACAGAACAGAACACAGAACAGAAAATAATTATAAAAAAAATACAAAAAGTATAAATTTGGGTATAAAATGAAAAACAATGCAAGATTAGCAGTAGATTTCAGAGTAGTGCACTTGTAGTTATTTTGCCATGTATAGCCTGTTTTCTTAAAACGTCTGTGACACTTTAAATTTGTGGCTAGTTTCAGCTGCCAAACAGCGGGTTTTAGATAGACTTTGGAAGGGATATTTTTGCCGTACCTGGCAACCCTGATGACGATAGGGACAGCCAATACACACGTGGACGACAAGTAAAAACAACTAGCCTGTATTTTACTAGAGGGATCTATTTTAACAATTCTTACAAAATACCTGAAATACAGTCAGTTCACAGAATTACTGGCACTCTTGGTTTGTTAAGTTGTTTATTAGGGTTTAACGTAGTGTTTTACACACTTTGGTTACATTCATGACAGACACGGTGGTTACTCGTTACACAAGATGTCATTGGACTGTGGGAGGAAACCGGAGCTCCCGAAGGAAACCCATGCAGACACGGGGAGAACATGCAAACTTCACACAGAAAGGACAGAGAATCCCACCTGGGGATCAAACCCAGGACCTTCTTGCTGTGAGGTGACAGTGCTACCCACCGAGCCGCCAATGTGATTTTAAGAAAAGAAAAAAACTATTTTTAAAACAAAACCAGTGCTCAAAGTGGGCAGTAGCAGCACTTTTACATTTTACTCTTGCTGTGACTTCTTCTTGCGGAGAGTGCATAAGCAGCATAAGCTGCCGGTACTATTTTTATCAGGTTGTGGGTGATAATGACCATGTATAAACTTTATAAAAGATCATGTATTAACTGCATTACTATGTAACACTCACCTGTTCCCCTTGTATGTAATGTAATGTAGGAAGGTAATACTTCCTTACATTACTAATACTGAAATTTCTGATATAGAATGAAACTCACGCCAGCATGTGAATAAGGGAAGTACTGTACTGGCATTTTTTTCTCCACTTCTAGCACTGAACAAAACCACATCACATTTTGACCTCCCACAGTACAAAGACATGCAAGTGAGGTGAATTGGAGATACTAAATTGTCCGTGACTGTGTTTGACATTAAACTTGTGAACTGATGAATCTTGTGTAATGAGTAACTACTGTGTTTTGTCATGAATGTAACCAAAGTGTAAAGCATGACGTTAAAATCCTAATAAATAAATAAATTGTAATTGGGGTTACGGTCCCAAATACATTTGTGTGCATCAATTCATAGTTTGATATGTTTGATGCAAAATGAGGACCATTTGATACTTCTATTGTCTTTAAATGTTTATAACAATACTGTTTTTTTATTTCATTTTCATGTTTTACCACTTATTTATCCTGGACAGTGTCAAAGTGGATCCGGTTTCCCCAGAATCACTGGGTGCAACGCAATAACACAACCTGGACAGGATGCCAATTTATTGCAGGGCCTCAGCCACCCGTCAGACATAGCCACTCAAGCATGTAGACGCCCAACCGGCCAATAGTACCACTGGGTATTCAAACCCTGGATCCCAGCAGTAGTGGGTTGGTTTCATTTTACTGCTGCACCACCCGAGCGCCCTTGCCATTTTTGGTCACAATAACTGGAAAAAATACAGTAACTCAATATGGTTTCAATAATTCTGGAGCTAACGGCAAATTTGTTTGTAAGTCCTGTGAAAAATCAGCTCTGTCACATTTCCTCTACCGCCTGTGTGTACTCGCACCTTTACAACATGGAACTCAGATGGTTTTGGAGTGTATGACATTATCAGATTACACAAGCTTAGTCGAACACAAAGCACCAAAACAGCTGCCTCATCTCTTCTTAGAACAGGTGGAACACGAGCGAGTGCACAAACACACCCACCCATGCCCCTGCTGAGCTGGAGAGCTTCATATGCAAAACTAGCTGAAAGATCAGCCAGTATAGAGATTCAGGAACACAGATTTCAAAGTATCTCTCCAGAGTAGAGATTTCAAAGTCATTTGAAAGTTGTGCTATCCTGAAATGTATTTTGATCTTACTTTTATTTATTTATTAGGATTTTAACGTCATGTTTTACACACTTTGGTTACATTCATGACAAGACAGGTAATTACTGATTACATAAGATTCATCAGTTCAAGTCTAATGTCAAACACAGTCATGGACAATTTCCTATCTCCAATTCACCTCACTTGCATGTTTTTGGACTGTGGGAGGAAACTGGAGCTCCCACAGGAAACCCACACAGACACGGGGAGAACTCCACACAGAAAGGGATCAGAAAAAATAAATGTCAAGAGCAAAATTACAGCTGACGTATTACAGCATTATACACAATCAGTCTTAGCAGGAATTTGTTTTTGCATATTTATGCAAAGAAATTGCATTGTTGCAATTTATCACTATGTTACAGTACCCACAATTTAACTTCCTGCAAAAATGCAGTTTGCAGTTATTGGAAACCTGCAGCAAATGCATGGCCAATGTCTGAAACATGAATGAATCAAATCATTCTTACTAACAACTTCATTCTGTTCAGGGTTATGAAGGAAAACCAGACAAAATCCAGTAAAATCCATGAACAATGCTGCTGAAGCACCCACTCCAGCAGAGGTGGCATGATGACTCAGTGGGTAGCACTGTCACCTCACAGCAAGAAGATCCTGGGTTCGATCCCCAGGTGGAGCAGTCCAGGTCCTTTCTGTGTGGAGTTTGCATGTTCTCCCTGTGTCTGCTCCGGTTTCCTCCCACAGTACAAAGTGAGGTGAACTGAAGATGCAAAATTGTCCATGACTGAACTGATGAATCTTGTGTTACCAGTAACTACCGTGTCTGTCATGAATGTAACCAAAGTGTAAAACATGATGTTAAAATCCTAATAAACAATAATAACCCACTTCAGCAAGTGCCACCCTGGAACTTTCAAAACATCACTCTCTATTACTACATACCTTATCTATTCTGTTCCAAGTCATTTGAGAGAATAATGCACCTTGAGGAGGACCAACCCGTCTTGGCCAATCCACCAAACACGAAGTTCACCAAACCCTTATAGCATAGTCTGTATTCAGACTAGTGATATTTGGCTGGTGTACCACTTAGGAGCCCCATTTTTTAAGCAAATTTTGAAGAAAGCAAGACATTGCTGATTCTTAGGTCCCAACAATCACAAAAATGCCACCAGATCCTTTTGAAGTGATATTTTTTTGTGGAGAGTGTGTGCAGACAAGTCCATTCATACAAAACACTGTACTATTTCCTGTCAAATGTGAACGCTACATTCATTGAAAGAGTTACTGAGCAACGATTCATTTCAATACAGAAACCTTCAATTGTGTGGTACAGAGTCTTCTTATTACTGACATCAGTCCACACACACAAAAAATCTCATTCCTTTTGTCCAATGTCTTTTGTCATCTATCTGTCACACATTCTGTCCTGAAATGCTTTTTCTATTTAGGGTATAGGTGGGGTTAGATTTCACAGTTGCTCAAAATCTTGCATGTTTATTCATCAGCTATTTTACAGCCTCCATCTACACTTTATTTAGATTTGTCCGTATACAATTAGCAGAGTATCTGTTATTCTGTGCACTTTGTCACCCCCTTCAATCCAATCAATCAATAAACCCCACTAAACAGTTGGTACTCATACTAATACTAATGTGGTAATGGTATGGCAGCGCTTGCTGTACTGGTATGAGTGTATCAGGTGTAGCAGTGTTGTTGGAATAGGCTTGCAGTGGCATTTCCTCTAAGGTAACAGGTGGACCAAAACACTAAGACAATAATATGCCCTAACAGAGCCTACCTCATTACAGTTCTGTTGGTGTATGCTGTATATATAATAACCCACTTTTTGAAACTAAGAACTGACTCGTCTGACCATAAAACTTTTTTGACCCATCGTTGCTTGTATAGACTGAGCATTTGGTGGATCCTCCTGCTATACCCAATCATGATTCTCTCACCTGTTACCAATTCACCTGCTTATTGTGGAATGTTTCATAACAGTTTAATGTAAATATTATATAAACCTTTCTGTGTATTGCAGGGATTCAACTTTGTTTTTGTTTATATTTATTGAATACAGTTAAGTTGGTCAGTGAAAATCATTATTCATGCAAGTTCTAGGAAATCCAATAATAACAAACCAGTTTTATTTGGCAAGTGCATTTACAGTACATCACAGCAGATTTTCATTGAAGTGACAGAGCATTACAAGAAAAAATAGCCTCAAACCCCAGCCTGAGTGATTACTGCTCCAGAGTCTTTCATTTCTCCCATAGAACCTGGTTCCAACCAAGTGAAAGTTCAAGTGCTATCAAGAGAATGCTTCTGTTTGGGTTCAGATGAACATGCCATCAAATTTCAGATTTTGAGAACAAGTAACCCAGAACAGCCTAACCAAAATGAGGAGGGTCCAGTCAGGAAGGACAATCAGAGTAAAAACTGTGCCAAGTCTGGTATAAGTAAAAGAATAATCTGCTCCAACGACCCCTAAACTTAAAGAGCAGCCGAACAATAACAACTGTGCAAAGGGACAAATTCAGAGTTTTAGGCTGGTATTACAATCTTCACACCACTAAAATGAAATTTACCTTCACTTTTTCATTTTAAATCTGTGTCAGTGCAGTGTTTGTAGGTCATCTAAGAACACAAGGTCAGCAGTGCACTGCATGGTAGGTGAGACCATAGTCCCAACAGGTCTGATAATTATAGAGCTTAATTAACTGTTTTAACAAACCATTAAGGCAGGCATTTTTAGCAAACCATGAGAGACTATAAAAATAGTCACTTGATGAAAACTGAAGTGGGATATTTAAAAACCTCACGATAGACAGTTAACACATAACATTCCAAGATAATGCTTTAAGCGTTATTGCACTCAGTGCAGTAGAAGTGCTTTATCCAGATCAGTAGTGTCCAGTTAACACTGGGTGCAGGACAAAAATACACATTGAAAATGGTGTCGATTCCCTACAGGGTGACAAACACTGACCCATTCACTCACTCCCACCTAGGTACAATTCAGAGCAGCACATGCCAAACTGGAGGCAGGATTTAAACCCAGTTCCCAAGGACCCCATTGCTGGGCGACACCAACACTACCTACCCAAATCACTGTAACACAAATCACACAAGTATGATGCATGTGGAATCTGCAGGCATACATTTGAAACTTCATTCATCCTACGCATACACTTTTTAGGGTCATTTTGGATCTTTATTTATTTATTTATTGAGATGTTTTACACCGTGGTTATATTCACGACAGGAAAGGTAAAGGATAGGTAATTCTCATATTTCAGTTTATATTCCTTGTCAAGTGTTGTTCTTATATGTTGTTCTTAGATGCGCTCTTTTAGACTAATTTTTTCCAAAAACGTCATTTCAGCTTGATTCAAGATTTTTCTCATAGTCTTTGGTATTGCACTGGATTGACATTGCTGTAAGTATTTAGGACACTCAGTGTCATGTTGGATCTAAAGCCTCACTGCATGAGAAACAGTTATTTAACTGTGATAAATATAGCCACATGAGCTAGGGATTACTTCAGAAAACTGTAGGGATGTCCCAATCACGTTTTTTGATCCCGATCCGATAACGAGTCTCAAACCGATACTTGTATTTTCTAGATATTGTCTAGATATAAACTAGATAATACTGTTCACACAGTGCACACTTCAAGTACATTACAGTCATTCAAATTAATCCAATGTATATGTTTAATAACTGAAAAGCTCTGCAGTGCTGTAGGAAAAAATTGCGTGCTTGGCTAACGCGATGACTCTAGCTGTCCGCTATTCGGTACTGTAACAGAAGAAGTTAATAAAGTGTTATGCTCCCGACAATTTGTGAATATACTGTGTATTTATTTCTTTATTAAGCAAGTGCATCACTACGTTGTTTTGTAAACCGGAGTAATCCTTGACTCACACACCATATAAATAGTAAAATTCTACAGTAATGAACGCAGCTCTGCTACTACCGCCACGTGAAACGCTCACATTGCAGACATTACACTTCGCTGTTGGACTTGTTTCACTTTCCAATTTAAAGTATTTCCACACAGCAGACATTCTGACGTAAAACAAGAGATCGGGCTTTAGGATCGGCCTTAGTAAAGCCGATACCGATCAGTTAAAAAATGCCTTGATTGGCCCGACATCCCTAGAAAACTGTTGTTACTGCATCAGGAAATGCAACACAAAAAGAAGATCGTACATCAGTTCTATGCAGAAACATCACCAAGTTCTCTGAGCCTAAGCTCCTCTCAGATGAACTGAAGGACCATGCAAATGTGTGCTGTGGTCAGAGTTCACATATTAACTTGTTTTCTGGAAAAAA